>NW_027437669.1:0-220084 GCF_965140245.1 Athene noctua
GTACACGTTTTCGGCCGAAAACGCGTTTTCCGGCGAAATCGCACACCACGGCTCTTTCTGAGAAAAAGCAAGCACGGAGGACGAGAACCGCTTTTGCCCTGCGTAGCGTTCCGGGCAGCGGGTAGAACCAGGCAGAGAATTCCCGGCTAGCAGCTTCCCTGTGGCGGGGAAGTGCAAACGTACACGTTTTCGGCCGAAAACGCGTTTTCCGGCGAAATCGCACACCACGGCTCTTTCTGAGAAAAAGCAAGCACGGAGGACGAGAACCGCTTTTGCGCTGCGTAGCGTTCCGAGCAGCGGGTAGAACCAGGCAGAGAATTCCCGGCTAGCAGCTTCCCTGTGGCGGGGAAGTGCAAACGTACACGTTTTCGGCCGAAAACGCGTTTTCCGGCGAAAACGCACACCACGGCTCTTTCTGAGAAAAAGCAAGCACGGAGGACGAGAACCGCTTTTGCCCTGCGTAGCGTTCCGGGCAGCGGGTAGAACCAGTCAGAGAATTCCCGGCTAGCAGCTTCCCTGTGGCGGGGAAGTGCAAACGTACACGTTTTCGGCCGAAAACGCGTTTTCCGGCGAAAACGCACACCACGGCTCTTTCTGAGAAAAAGCAAGCACGGAGGACGAGAACCGCTTTTGCCCTGCGTAGCGTTCCGGGCAGCGGGTAGAACCAGGCAGAGAATTCCCGGCTAGCAGCTTCCCTGTGGCGGGGAAGTGCAAACGTACACGTTTTCGGCCGAAAACGCGTTTTCTGGCCAAATCGCACACCACGTCTCTTTCTGAGAAAAAGCAAGCACGGAGGACGAGAACCGCTTTTGCCCTGCGTAGCGTTCCCGGCAGCGGGTAGAACCAGGCAGAGAATTCCCGGCTAGCAGCTTCCCTGTGGCGGGGAAGTGCAAACGTACACGTTTTCGGCCGAAAACGCGTTTTCCGGCGAAAACGCACACCACGGCTCTTTCTGAGAAAAAGCAAGCACGGAGGACGAGAACCGCTTTTGCCCTGCGTAGCGTTCCGGGCAGCGGGTAGAACCAGGCAGAGAATTCCCGGCTAGCAGCTTCCCTGTGGCGGGGAAGTGCAAACGTACACGTTTTCGGCCGAAAACGCGTTTTCCGGCGAAAACGCACACCACGGCTCTTTCTGAGAAAAAGCAAGCACGGAGGACGAGAACCGCTTTTGCCCTGCGTAGCGTTCCGGGCAGCGTGTAGAACCAGGCAGAGAATTTCCGGCTAGCAGCTTCCCTGTGGAGGGGAAGTGCAAACGTACACGTTTTCGGCCGAAAACGCGTTTTCCGGCGAAAACGCACACCACGGCTCTTTCTGAGAAAAAGCAAGCACGGAGGACGAGAACCGCTTTTGCCCTGCGTAGCGTTCCGGGCAGCGGGTAGAACCAGGCAGAGAATTCCCGGCTAGCAGCTTCCCTGTGGCGGGGAAGTGCAAACGTACACGTTTTCGGCCGAAAACGCGTTTTCCGGCGAAAACGCACACCACGGCTCTTTCTGAGAAAAAGCAAGCACGGAGGACGAGAACCGCTTTTGCCCTGCGTAGCGTTCCGGGCAGCGGGTAGAACCAGGCAGAGAATTCCCGGCTAGCAGCTTCCCTGTGGCGGGGAAGTGCAAACGTACACGTTTTCGGCCGAAAACGCGTTTTCCGGCGAAATCGCACACCACGGCTCTTTCTGAGAAAAAGCAAGCACGGAGGACGAGAACCGCTTTTGCCCTGCGTAGCGTTCCGGGTAGCGGGTAGAACCAGGCAGAGAATTCCCGGCTAGCAGCTTCCCTGTGGCGGGGAAGTGCAAACGTACACGTTTTCGGCCGAAAACGCGTTTTCCGGCGAAAACGCACACCACGGCTCTTTCTGAGAAAAAGCAAGCACGGAGGACGAGAACCGCTTTTGCCCTGCGTAGCGTTCCGGGCAGCGGGTAGAACCAGGCAGAGAATTCCCGGCTAGCAGCTTCCCTGTGGCGGGGAAGTGCAAACGTACACGTTTTCGGCCGAAAACGCGTTTTCCGGCGAAATCGCACACCACGGCTCTTTCTGAGAAAAAGCAAGCACGGAGGACGAGAACCGCTTTTGCCCTGCGTAACGTTCCGGGCAGCGGGTAGAACCAGGCAGAGAATTCCCGGCTAGCAGCTTCCCTGTGGCGGGGAAGTGCAAACATACACGTTTTTGGCCGAAAACGCGTTTTCCGGCGAAAACGCACACCACGGCTCTTTCTGAGAAAAAGCAAGCACGGAGGACGAGAACCGCTTTTGCCCTGCGTAGCGTTCCGGGCAGCGGGTAGAACCAGGCAGAGAATTCCCGGCTAGCAGCTTCCCTGTGGCGGGGAAGTGCAAACGTACACGTTTTCGGCCGAAAACGCGTTTTCCGGCGAAACCGCACACCACGGCTCTTTCTGAGAAAAAGCAAGCACGGAGGATGAGAACCGCTTTTGCCCTGCGTAGCGTTCCGGGCAGCGGGTAGAACCAGGCAGAGAATTCCCGGCTAGCAGCTTCCCTGTGGCGGGGAAGTGCAAACGTAAACGTTTTCGGCCGAAAACGTGTTTTCCGGCGAAACCGCACACCACGGCTCTTTCTGAGAAAAAGCAAGCACGGAGGACGAGAACCGCTTTTGCCCTGCGTAGCGTTCCGGGCAGCGGGTAGAACCAGGCAGAGAATTCCCGGCTAGCAGCTTCCCTGTGGCGGGGAAGTGCAAACGTACACGTTTTCGGCCGAAAACGCGTTTTCCGGCGAAATCGCACACCACGGCTCTTTCTGAGAAAAAGCAAGCACGGAGGACGAGAACCGCTTTTGCCCTGCGTAGCGTTCCGGGCAGCGGGTAGAACCAGGCAGAGAATTCCCGGCTAGCAGCTTCCCTGTGGCGGGGAAGTGCAAACGTACACGTTTTCGGCCGAAAACGCGTTTTCCGGCGAAATCGCACACCACGGCTCTTTCTGAGAAAAAGCAAGCACGGAGGACGAGAACCGCTTTTGCCCTGCGTAGCGTTCCGGGCAGCGGGTAGAACCAGGCAGAGAATTCCCGGCTAGCAGCTTCCCTGTGGCGGGGAAGTGCAAACGTACACGTTTTCGGCCGAAAACGCGTTTTCCGGCGAAAACGCACACCACGGCTCTTTCTGAGAAAAAGCAAGCACGGAGGACGAGAACCGCTTTTGCCCTGCGTAGCGTTCCGGGCAGCGGGTAGAACCAGGCAGAGAATTCCCGGCTAGCAGCTTCCCTGTGGCGGGGAAGTGCAAACGTACACGTTTTCGGCCGAAAACGCGTTTTCCGGCGTAAACGCACACCACGGCTCTTTCTGAGAAAAAGCAAGCACGGAGGACGAGAACCGCTTTTGCCCTGCGTAGCGTTCCGGGCAGCGGGTAGAACCAGGCAGAGAATTTCCGGCTAGCAGCTTCCCTGTGGAGGGGAAGTGCAAACGTACACGTTTTCGGCCGAAAACGCGTTTTCCGGCGAAAACGCACACCACGGCTCTTTCTGAGAAAAAGCAAGCACGGAGGACGAGAACCGCTTTTGCCCTGCGTAGCGTTCCGGGCAGCGGGTAGAACCAGGCAGAGAATTCCCGGCTAGCAGCTTCCCTGTGGCGGGGAAGTGCAAACGTACACGTTTTCGGCCGAAAACGCGTTTTCCGGCGAAAACGCACACCACGGCTCTTTCTGAGAAAAAGCAAGCACGGAGGACGAGAACCGCTTTTGCCCTGCGTAGCGTTCCGGGCAGCGGGTAGAACCAGGCAGAGAATTCCCGGCTAGCAGCTTCCCTGTGGCGGGGAAGTGCAAACGTACACGTTTTCGGCAGAAAACGCGTTTTCTGGCCAAATCGCACACCACGTCTCTTTCTGAGAAAAAGCAAGCACGGAGGACGAGAACCGCTTTTGCCCTGCGTAGCGTTCCGGGCAGCGGGTAGAACCAGGCAGAGAATTCCCGGCTAGCAGCTTCCCTGTGGCGGGGAAGTGCAAACGTACACGTTTTCGGCCGAAAACGCGTTTTCCGGCGAAATCGCACACCACGGCTCTTTCTGAGAAAAAGCAAGCTCGGAGGACGAGAACCGCTTTTGCCCTGCGTAGCGTTCCGGGCAGCGGGTAGAACCAGGCAGAGAATTCCCGGCTAGCATCTTCCCTGTGGCGGGGAAGTGCAAACGTACACGTTTTCGGCCGAAAACGCGTTTTCTGGCGAAATCGCACACCACGGCTCTTTCTGAGAAAAAGCAAGCACGGAGGACGAGAACCGCTTTTGCCCTGCGTAGCGTTCCGGGCAGCGGGTAGAACCAGGCAGAGAATTCCCGGCTAGCAGCTTCCCTGTGGCGGGGAAGTGCAAACGTACACGTTTTCGGCCGAAAACGCGTTTTCCGGCGAAAACGCACACCACGGCTCTTTCTGAGAAAAAGCAAGCACGGAGGACGAGAACCGCTTTTGCCCTGCGTAGCGTTCCGGGCAGCGGGTAGAACCAGGCAGAGAATTCCCGGCTAGCAGCTTCCCTGTGGCGGGGAAGTGCAAACGTACACGTTTTCGGCCGAAAACGCGTTTTCTGGCCAAATCGCACACCACGTCTCTTTCTGAGAAAAAGCAAGCACGGAGGACGAGAACCGCTTTTGCCCTGCGTAGCGTTCCGGGCAGCGGGTAGAACCAGGCAGAGAATTCCCGGCTAGCAGCTTCCCTGTGGCGGGGAAGTGCAAACGTACACGTTTTCGGCCGAAAACGCGTTTTCCGGCGAAAACGCACACCACGGCTCTTTCTGAGAAAAAGCAAGCACGGAGGACGAGAACCGCTTTTGCCCTGCGTAGCGTTCCGGGCAGCGGGTGGAACCAGGCAGAGAATTCCCGGCTAGCAGCTTCCCTGTGGCGGGGAAGTGCAAACGTACACGTTTTCGGCCGAAAACGCGTTTTCTGGCCAAATCGCACACCACGTCTCTTTCTGAGAAAAAGCAAGCACGGAGGACGAGAACCGCTTTTGCCCTGCGTAGCGTTCCCGGCAGCGGGTAGAACCAGGCAGAGAATTCCCGGCTAGCAGCTTCCCTGTGGCGGGGAAGTGCAAACGTACACGTTTTCGGCCGAAAACGCGTTTTCCGGCGAAAACGCACACCACGGCTCTTTCTGAGAAAAAGCAAGCACGGAGGACGAGAACCGCTTTTGCCCTGCGTAGCGTTCCGGGCAGCGGGTAGAACCAGGCAGAGAATTCCCGGCTAGCATCTTCCCTGTGGCGGGGAAGTGCAAACGTACACGTTTTCGGCCGAAAACGCGTTTTCTGGCCAAATCGCACACCACGTCTCTTTCTGAGAAAAAGCAAGCACGGAGGACGAGAACCGCTTTTGCCCTGCGTAGCGTTCCCGGCAGCGGGTAGAACCAGGCAGAGAATTCCCGGCTAGCAGCTTCCCTGTGGCGGGGAAGTGCAAACGTACACGTTTTCGGCCGAAAACGCGTTTTCCGGCGAAATCGCACACCACGGCTCTTTCTGAGAAAAAGCAAGCACGGAGGACGAGAACCGCTTTTGCCCTGCGTAGCGTTCCGGGCAGCGGGTAGAACCAGGCAGAGAATTCCCGGCTAGCATCTTCCCTGTGGCGGGGAAGTGCAAACGTACACGTTTTCGGCCGAAAACGCGTTTTCTGGCGAAATCGCACACCACGGCTCTTTCTGAGAAAAAGCAAGCACGGAGGACGAGAACCGCTTTTGCCCTGCGTAGCGTTCCGGGCAGCGGGTAGAACCAGGCAGAGAATTCCCGGCTAGCAGCTTCCCTGTGGCGGGGAAGTGCAAACGTACACGTTTTCGGCCGAAAACGCGTTTTCCGGCGAAAACGCACACCACGGCTCTTTCTGAGAAAAAGCAAGCACGGAGGACGAGAACCGCTTTTGCCCTGCGTAGCGTTCCGGGCAGCGGGTAGAACCAGGCAGAGAATTCCCGGCTAGCAGCTTCCCTGTGGCGGGGAAGTGCAAACGTACACGTTTTCGGCCGAAAACGCGTTTTCTGGCCAAATCGCACACCACGTCTCTTTCTGAGAAAAAGCAAGCACGGAGGACGAGAACCGCTTTTGCCCTGCGTAGCGTTCCGGGCAGCGGGTAGAACCAGGCAGAGAATTCCCGGCTAGCAGCTTCCCTGTGGCGGGGAAGTGCAAACGTACACGTTTTCGGCCGAAAACGCGTTTTCCGGCGAAAACGCACACCACGGCTCTTTCTGAGAAAAAGCAAGCACGGAGGACGAGAACCGCTTTTGCCTTGCGTAGCGTTCCGGGCAGCGGGTAGAACCAGGCAGAGAATTCCCGGCTAGCAGCTTCCCTGTGGCGGGGAAGTGCAAACGTACACGTTTTCGGCCGAAAACGCGTTTTCCGGCGAAATCGCACACCACGGCTCTTTCTGAGAAAAAGCAAGCACGGAGGACGAGAATCGCTTTTGCCCTGCGTAGCGTTCCGGGCAGCGGGTAGAACCAGGCAGAGAATTCCCGGCTAGCAGCTTCCCTGTGGCGGGGAAGTGCAAACGTACACGTTTTCGGCCGAAAACGCGTTTTCCGGCGAAATCGCACACCACGGCTCTTTCTGAGAAAAAGCAAGCACGGAGGACGAGAACCGCTTTTGCCCTGCGTAGCGTTCCGGGCAGCGGGTAGAACCAGTCAGAGAATTCCCGGCTAGCAGCTTCCCTGTGGCGGGGAAGTGCAAACGTACACGTTTTCGGCCGAAAACGCGTTTTCCGGCGAAAACGCACACCACGCCTCTTTCTGAGAAAAAGCAAGCACGGAGGACGAGAACCGCTTTTGCCCTGCGTAGCGTTCCGGGCAGCGGGTAGAACCAGGCAGAGAATTCCCGGCTAGCAGCTTCCCTGTGGCGGGGAAGTGCAAACGTACACGTTTTCGGCCGAAAACGCGTTTTCCGGCGAAATCGCACACCACGGCTCTTTCTGAGAAAAAGCAAGCACGGAGGACGAGAACCGCTTTTGCCCTGCGTAGCGTTCCGGGCAGCGGGTAGAACCAGGCAGAGAATTCCCGGCTAGCAGCTTCCCTGTGGCGGGGAAGTGCAAACGTACACGTTTTCGGCCGAAAACTCGTTTTCCGGCGAAATCGCACACCACGGCTCTTTCTGAGAAAAAGCAAGCACGGAGGACGAGAACCGCTTTTGCCCTGCGTAGCGTTCCGGGCAGCGGGTAGAACCAGGCAGAGAATTCCCGGCTAGCAGCTTCCCTGTGGCGGGGAAGTGCAAACGTACACGTTTTCGGCCGAAAACGCGTTTTCCGGCGAAAACGCACACCACGTCTCTTTCTGAGAAAAAGCAAGCACGGAGGACGAGAACCGCTTTTGCCCTGCGTAGCGTTCCGGGCAGCGGGTAGAACCAGGCAGAGAATTCCCGGCTAGCAGCTTCCCTGTGGCGGGGAAGTGCAAACGTACACGTTTTCGGCCGAAAACGCGTTTTCCGGCGAAATCGCACACCACGGCTCTTTCTGAGAAAAAGCAAGCACGGAGGACGAGAACCGCTTTTGCCCTGCGTAGCGTTCCGGGCAGCGGGTAGAACCAGGCAGAGAATTCCCGGCTAGCAGCTTCCCTGTGGCGGGGAAGTGCAAACGTACACGTTTTCGGCCGAAAACGCGTTTTCCGGCGAAAACGCACACCACGGCTCTTTCTGAGAAAAAGCAAGCACGGAGGACGAGAACCGCTTTTGCCCTGCGTAGCGTTCCGGGCAGCGGGTAGAACCAGTCAGAGAATTCCCGGCTAGCAGCTTCCCTGTGGCGGGGAAGTGCAAACGTACACGTTTTCGGCCGAAAACGCGTTTTCCGGCGAAATCGCACACCACGGCTCTTTCTGAGAAAAAGCAAGCACGGAGGACGAGAACCGCTTTTGCGCTGCGTAGCGTTCCGAGCAGCGGGTAGAACCAGGCAGAGAATTCCCGGCTAGCAGCTTCCCTGTGGCGGGGAAGTGCAAACGTACACGTTTTCGGCCGAAAACGCGTTTTCCGGCGAAAACGCACACCACGGCTCTTTCTGAGAAAAAGCAAGCACGGAGGACGAGAACCGCTTTTGCCCTGCGTAGCGTTCCGGGCAGCGGGTAGAACCAGGCAGAGAATTCCCGGCTAGCAGCTTCCCTGTGGCGGGGAAGTGCAAACGTACACGTTTTCGGCCGAAAACGCGTTTTCCGGCGAAAACGCACACCACGGCTCTTTCTGAGAAAAAGCAAGCACGGAGGACGAGAACCGCTTTTGCCCTGCGTAGCGTTCCGGGCAGCGGGTAGAACCAGTCAGAGAATTCCCGGCTAGCAGCTTCCCTGTGGCGGGGAAGTGCAAACGTACACGTTTTCGGCCGAAAACGCGTTTTCCGGCGAAATCGCACACCACGGCTCTTTCTGAGAAAAAGCAAGCACGGAGGACGAGAACCGCTTTTGCCCTGCGTAGCGTTCCGGGCAGCGGGTAGAACCAGTCAGAGAATTCCCGGCTAGCAGCTTCCCTGTGGCGGGGAAGTGCAAACGTACACGTTTTCGGCCGAAAACGCGTTTTCCGGCGAAAACGCACACCACGGCTCTTTCTGAGAAAAAGCAAGCACGGAGGACGAGAACCGCTTTTGCCCTGCGTAGCGTTCCGGGCAGCGGGTAGAACCAGGCAGAGAATTCCCGGCTAGCAGCTTCCCTGTGGCGGGGAAGTGCAAACGTACACGTTTTCGGCCGAAAACGCGTTTTCCGGCGAAATCGCACACCACGGCTCTTTCTGAGAAAAAGCAAGCACGGAGGACGAGAACCGCTTTTGCCCTGCGTAGCGTTCCGGGCAGCGGGTAGAACCAGGCAGAGAATTCCCGGCTAGCAGCTTCCCTGTGGCGGGGAAGTGCAAACGTACACGTTTTCGGCCGAAAACGCGTTTTCCGGCGAAATCGCACAGCACGGCTCTTTCTGAGAAAAAGCAAGCACGGAGGATGAGAACCGCTTTTGCCCTGCGTAGCGTTCCGGGCAGCGGGTAGAACCAGTCAGAGAATTCCCGGCTAGCAGCTTCCCTGTGGCGGGGAAGTGCAAACGTACACGTTTTCGGCCGAAAACGCGTTTTCCGGCGAAATAGCACACCACGGCTCTTTCTGAGAAAAAGCAAGCACGGAGGACGAGAACCGCTTTTGCCCTGCGTAGCGTTCCGGGCAGCGGGTAGAACCAGGCAGAGAATTCCCGGCTAGCAGCTTCCCTGTGGCGGGGAAGTGCAAACGTACACGTTTTCGGCCGAAAACGCGTTTTCCGGCGAAAACGCACACCACGGCTCTTTCTGAGAAAAAGCAAGCACGGAGGACGAGAACCGCTTTTGCCCTGCGTAGCGTTCCGGGCAGCGGGTAGAACCAGGCAGTGAATTCCCGGCTAGCAGCTTCCCTGTGGCGGGGAAGTGCAAACGTACACGTTTTCGGCCGAAAACGCGTTTTCCGGCGAAAACGCACACCACGGCTCTTTCTGAGAAAAAGCAAGCACGGAGGACGAGAACCGCTTTTGCCCTGCGTAGCGTTCCGGGCAGCGGGTAGAACCAGGCAGAGAATTCCCGGCTAGCAGCTTCCCTGTGGCGGGGAAGTGCAAACGTACACGTTTTCGGCCGAAAACGCGTTTTCCGGCGAAATCGCACACCACGGCTCTTTCTGAGAAAAAGCAAGCACGGAGGACGAGAACCGCTTTTGCGCTGCGTAGCGTTCCGAGCAGCGGGTAGAACCAGGCAGAGAATTCCCGGCTAGCAGCTTCCCTGTGGCGGGGAAGTGCAAACGTACACGTTTTCGGCCGAAAACGCGTTTTCCGGCGAAAACGCACACCACGGCTCTTTCTGAGAAAAAGCAAGCACGGAGGACGAGAACCGCTTTTGCCCTGCGTAGCGTTCCGGGCAGCGGGTAGAACCAGGCAGAGAATTCCCGGCTAGCAGCTTCCCTGTGGCGGGGAAGTGCAAACGTACACGTTTTCGGCCGAAAACGCGTTTTCCGGCGAAAACGCACACCACGTCTCTTTCTGAGAAAAAGCAAGCACGGAGGACGAGAACCGCTTTTGCCCTGCGTAGCGTTCCGGGCAGCGGGTAGAACCAGGCAGAGAATTCCCGGCTAGCAGCTTCCCTGTGGCGGGGAAGTGCAAACGTACACGTTTTCGGCCGAAAACGCGTTTTCCGGCGAAAACGCACACCACGGCTCTTTCTGAGAAAAAGCAAGCACGGAGGACGAGAACCGCTTTTGCCCTGCGTAGCGTTCCGGGCAGCGGGTAGAACCAGGCAGAGAATTCCCGGCTAGCAGCTTCCCTGTGGCGGGGAAGTGCAAACGTACACGTTTTCGGCCGAAAACGCGTTTTCCGGCGAAAACGCACACCACGGCTCTTTCTGAGAAAAAGCAAGCACGGAGGACGAGAACCGCTTTTGCCCTGCGTAGCGTTCCGGGCAGCGGGTAGAACCAGTCAGAGAATTCCCGGCTAGCAGCTTCCCTGTGGCGGGGAAGTGCAAACGTACACGTTTTCGGCCGAAAACGCGTTTTCCGGCGAAATCGCACACCACGGCTCTTTCTGAGAAAAAGCAAGCACGGAGGACGAGAACCGCTTTTGCCCTGCGTAGCGTTCCGGGCAGCGGGTAGAACCAGTCAGAGAATTCCCGGCTAGCAGCTTCCCTGTGGCGGGGAAGTGCAAACGTACACGTTTTCGGCCGAAAACGCGTTTTCCGGCGAAAACGCACACCACGGCTCTTTCTGAGAAAAAGCAAGCACGGAGGACGAGAACCGCTTTTGCCCTGCGTAGCGTTCCGGGCAGCGGGTAGAACCAGGCAGAGAATTCCCGGCTAGCAGCTTCCCTGTGGCGGGGAAGTGCAAACGTACACGTTTTCGGCCGAAAACGCGTTTTCCGGCGAAATCGCACACCACGGCTCTTTCTGAGAAAAAGCAAGCACGGAGGACGAGAACCGCTTTTGCCCTGCGTAGCGTTCCGGGCAGCGGGTAGAACCAGGCAGAGAATTCCCGGCTAGCAGCTTCCCTGTGGCGGGGAAGTGCAAACGTACACGTTTTCGGCCGAAAACGCGTTTTCCGGCGAAATCGCACACCACGGCTCTTTCTGAGAAAAAGCAAGCACGGAGGATGAGAACCGCTTTTGCCCTGCGTAGCGTTCCGGGCAGCGGGTAGAACCAGTCAGAGAATTCCCGGCTAGCAGCTTCCCTGTGGCGGGGAAGTGCAAACGTACACGTTTTCGGCCGAAAACGCGTTTTCCGGCGAAATAGCACACCACGGCTCTTTCTGAGAAAAAGCAAGCACGGAGGACGAGAACCGCTTTTGCCCTGCGTAGCGTTCCGGGCAGCGGGTAGAACCAGGCAGAGAATTCCCGGCTAGCAGCTTCCCTGTGGCGGGGAAGTGCAAACGTACACGTTTTCGGCCGAAAACGCGTTTTCCGGCGAAAACGCACACCACGGCTCTTTCTGAGAAAAAGCAAGCACGGAGGACGAGAACCGCTTTTGCCCTGCGTAGCGTTCCGGGCAGCGGGTAGAACCAGGCAGTGAATTCCCGGCTAGCAGCTTCCCTGTGGCGGGGAAGTGCAAACGTACACGTTTTCGGCCGAAAACGCGTTTTCCGGCGAAAACGCACACCACGGCTCTTTCTGAGAAAAAGCAAGCACGGAGGACGAGAACCGCTTTTGCCCTGCGTAGCGTTCCGGGCAGCGGGTAGAACCAGGCAGAGAATTCCCGGCTAGCAGCTTCCCTGTGGCGGGGAAGTGCAAACGTACACGTTTTCGGCCGAAAACGCGTTTTCCGGCGAAATCGCACACCACGGCTCTTTCTGAGAAAAAGCAAGCACGGAGGACGAGAACCGCTTTTGCGCTGCGTAGCGTTCCGAGCAGCGGGTAGAACCAGGCAGAGAATTCCCGGCTAGCAGCTTCCCTGTGGCGGGGAAGTGCAAACGTACACGTTTTCGGCCGAAAACGCGTTTTCCGGCGAAAACGCACACCACGGCTCTTTCTGAGAAAAAGCAAGCACGGAGGACGAGAACCGCTTTTGCCCTGCGTAGCGTTCCGGGCAGCGGGTAGAACCAGGCAGAGAATTCCCGGCTAGCAGCTTCCCTGTGGCGGGGAAGTGCAAACGTACACGTTTTCGGCCGAAAACGCGTTTTCCGGCGAAAACGCACACCACGTCTCTTTCTGAGAAAAAGCAAGCACGGAGGACGAGAACCGCTTTTGCCCTGCGTAGCGTTCCGGGCAGCGGGTAGAACCAGGCAGAGAATTCCCGGCTAGCAGCTTCCCTGTGGCGGGGAAGTGCAAACGTACACGTTTTCGGCCGAAAACGCGTTTTCCGGCGAAATCGCACACCACGGCTCTTTCTGAGAAAAAGCAAGCACGGAGGACGAGAACCGCTTTTGCCCTGCGTAGCGTTCCGGGCAGCGGGTAGAACCAGGCAGAGAATTCCCGGCTAGCAGCTTCCCTGTGGCGGGGAAGTGCAAACGTACACGTTTTCGGCCGAAAACGCGTTTTCCGGCGAAAACGCACACCACGGCTCTTTCTGAGAAAAAGCAAGCACGGAGGACGAGAACCGCTTTTGCCCTGCGTAGCGTTCCGGGCAGCGGGTAGAACCAGTCAGAGAATTCCCGGCTAGCAGCTTCCCTGTGGCGGGGAAGTGCAAACGTACACGTTTTCGGCCGAAAACGCGTTTTCCGGCGAAATCGCACACCACGGCTCTTTCTGAGAAAAAGCAAGCACGGAGGACGAGAACCGCTTTTGCGCTGCGTAGCGTTCCGAGCAGCGGGTAGAACCAGGCAGAGAATTCCCGGCTAGCAGCTTCCCTGTGGCGGGGAAGTGCAAACGTACACGTTTTCGGCCGAAAACGCGTTTTCCGGCGAAAACGCACACCACGGCTCTTTCTGAGAAAAAGCAAGCACGGAGGACGAGAACCGCTTTTGCCCTGCGTAGCGTTCCGGGCAGCGGGTAGAACCAGGCAGAGAATTCCCGGCTAGCAGCTTCCCTGTGGCGGGGAAGTGCAAACGTACACGTTTTCGGCCGAAAACGCGTTTTCCGGCGAAAACGCACACCACGGCTCTTTCTGAGAAAAAGCAAGCACGGAGGACGAGAACCGCTTTTGCCCTGCGTAGCGTTCCGGGCAGCGGGTAGAACCAGTCAGAGAATTCCCGGCTAGCAGCTTCCCTGTGGCGGGGAAGTGCAAACGTACACGTTTTCGGCCGAAAACGCGTTTTCCGGCGAAATCGCACACCACGGCTCTTTCTGAGAAAAAGCAAGCACGGAGGACGAGAACCGCTTTTGCCCTGCGTAGCGTTCCGGGCAGCGGGTAGAACCAGTCAGAGAATTCCCGGCTAGCAGCTTCCCTGTGGCGGGGAAGTGCAAACGTACACGTTTTCGGCCGAAAACGCGTTTTCCGGCGAAAACGCACACCACGGCTCTTTCTGAGAAAAAGCAAGCACGGAGGACGAGAACCGCTTTTGCCCTGCGTAGCGTTCCGGGCAGCGGGTAGAACCAGGCAGAGAATTCCCGGCTAGCAGCTTCCCTGTGGCGGGGAAGTGCAAACGTACACGTTTTCGGCCGAAAACGCGTTTTCCGGCGAAATCGCACACCACGGCTCTTTCTGAGAAAAAGCAAGCACGGAGGACGAGAACCGCTTTTGCCCTGCGTAGCGTTCCGGGCAGCGGGTAGAACCAGGCAGAGAATTCCCGGCTAGCAGCTTCCCTGTGGCGGGGAAGTGCAAACGTACACGTTTTCGGCCGAAAACGCGTTTTCCGGCGAAATCGCACAGCACGGCTCTTTCTGAGAAAAAGCAAGCACGGAGGATGAGAACCGCTTTTGCCCTGCGTAGCGTTCCGGGCAGCGGGTAGAACCAGGCAGAGAATTCCCGGCTAGCAGCTTCCCTGTGGCGGGGAAGTGCAAACGTACACGTTTTCGGCCGAAAACGCGTTTTCCGGCGAAATAGCACACCACGGCTCTTTCTGAGAAAAAGCAAGCACGGAGGACGAGAACCGCTTTTGCCCTGCGTAGCGTTCCGGGCAGCGGGTAGAACCAGGCAGAGAATTCCCGGCTAGCAGCTTCCCTGTGGCGGGGAAGTGCAAACGTACACGTTTTCGGCCGAAAACGCGTTTTCCGGCGAAAACGCACACCACGGCTCTTTCTGAGAAAAAGCAAGCACGGAGGACGAGAACCGCTTTTGCCCTGCGTAGCGTTCCGGGCAGCGGGTAGAACCAGGCAGTGAATTCCCGGCTAGCAGCTTCCCTGTGGCGGGGAAGTGCAAACGTACACGTTTTCGGCCGAAAACGCGTTTTCCGGCGAAAACGCACACCACGGCTCTTTCTGAGAAAAAGCAAGCACGGAGGACGAGAACCGCTTTTGCCCTGCGTAGCGTTCCGGGCAGCGGGTAGAACCAGGCAGAGAATTCCCGGCTAGCAGCTTCCCTGTGGCGGGGAAGTGCAAACGTACACGTTTTCGGCCGAAAACGCGTTTTCCGGCGAAATCGCACACCACGGCTCTTTCTGAGAAAAAGCAAGCACGGAGGACGAGAACCGCTTTTGCGCTGCGTAGCGTTCCGAGCAGCGGGTAGAACCAGGCAGAGAATTCCCGGCTAGCAGCTTCCCTGTGGCGGGGAAGTGCAAACGTACACGTTTTCGGCCGAAAACGCGTTTTCCGGCGAAAACGCACACCACGGCTCTTTCTGAGAAAAAGCAAGCACGGAGGACGAGAACCGCTTTTGCCCTGCGTAGCGTTCCGGGCAGCGGGTAGAACCAGGCAGAGAATTCCCGGCTAGCAGCTTCCCTGTGGCGGGGAAGTGCAAACGTACACGTTTTCGGCCGAAAACGCGTTTTCCGGCGAAAACGCACACCACGGCTCTTTCTGAGAAAAAGCAAGCACGGAGGACGAGAACCGCTTTTGCCCTGCGTAGCGTTCCGGGCAGCGGGTAGAACCAGGCAGAGAATTCCCGGCTAGCAGCTTCCCTGTGGCGGGGAAGTGCAAACGTACACGTTTTCGGCCGAAAACGCGTTTTCCGGCGAAATCGCACACCACGGCTCTTTCTGAGAAAAAGCAAGCACGGAGGACGAGAACCGCTTTTGCCCTGCGTAGCGTTCCGGGCAGCGGGTAGAACCAGGCAGAGAATTCCCGGCTAGCAGCTTCCCTGTGGCGGGGAAGTGCAAACGTACACGTTTTCGGCCGAAAACGCGTTTTCCGGCGAAAACGCACACCACGGCTCTTTCTGAGAAAAAGCAAGCACGGAGGACGAGAACCGCTTTTGCCCTGCGTAGCGTTCCGGGCAGCGGGTAGAACCAGGCAGAGAATTCCCGGCTAGCAGCTTCCCTGTGGCGGGGAAGTGCAAACGTACACGTTTTCGGCCGAAAACGCGTTTTCCGGCGAAATCGCACACCACGGCTCTTTCTGAGAAAAAGCAAGCACGGAGGACGAGAACCGCTTTTGCCCTGCGTAGCGTTCCGGGCAGCGGGTAGAACCAGGCAGAGAATTCCCGGCTAGCAGCTTCCCTGTGGCGGGGAAGTGCAAACGTACACGTTTTCGGCCGAAAACGCGTTTTCCGGCGAAATCGCACAGCACGGCTCTTTCTGAGAAAAAGCAAGCACGGAGGATGAGAACCGCTTTTGCCCTGCGTAGCGTTCCGGGCAGCGGGTAGAACCAGGCAGAGAATTCCCGGCTAGCAGCTTCCCTGTGGCGGGGAAGTGCAAACGTACACGTTTTCGGCCGAAAACGCGTTTTCCGGCGAAATCGCACACCACGGCTCTTTCTGAGAAAAAGCAAGCACGGAGGACGAGAACCGCTTTTGCCCTGCGTAGCGTTCCGGGCAGCGGGTAGAACCAGGCAGAGAATTCCCGGCTAGCAGCTTCCCTGTGGCGGGGAAGTGCAAACGTACACGTTTTCGGCCGAAAACGCGTTTTCCGGCGAAAACGCACACCACGGCTCTTTCTGAGAAAAAGCAAGCACGGAGGACGAGAACCGCTTTTGCCCTGCGTAGCGTTCCGGGCAGCGGGTAGAACCAGGCAGAGAATTCCCGGCTAGCAGCTTCCCTGTGGCGGGGAAGTGCAAACGTACACGTTTTCGGCCGAAAACGCGTTTTCTGGCGAAATCGCACACCACGGCTCTTTCTGAGAAAAAGCAAGCACGGAGGACGAGAACCGCTTTTGCCCTGCGTAGCGTTCCGGGCAGCGGGTAGAACCAGGCAGAGAATTCCCGGCTAGCAGCTTCCCTGTGGCGGGGAAGTGCAAACGTACACGTTTTCGGCCGAAAACGCGTTTTCCGGAGAAATCGCACACCACGGCTCTTTCTGAGAAAAAGCAAGCACGGAGGACGAGAACCGCTTTTGCCCTGCGTAGCGTTCCGGGCAGCGGGTAGAACCAGGCAGAGAATTCCCGGCTAGCAACTTTCCTGTGGCGGGGAAGTGCAAACGTACACGTTTTCGGCCGAAAACGCGTTTTCCGGCGAAATCGCAGACCACGGCTCTTTCTGAGAAAAAGCAAGCACGGAGGACGAGAACCGCTTTTGCCCTGCGTAGCGTTCCGGGCAGCGGGTAGAACCAGGCAGAGAATTCCCGGCTAGCAGCTTCCCTGTGGCGGGGAAGTGCAAACGTACACGTTTTCGGCCGAAAACGCGTTTTCCGGCGAAATCGCACACCACGGCTCTTTCTGAGAAAAAGCAAGCACGGAGGACGAGAACCGCTTTTGCCCTGCGTAGCGTTCCGGGCAGCGGGTAGAACCAGTCAGAGAATTCCCGGCTAGCAGCTTCCCTGTGGCGGGGAAGTGCAAACGTACACGTTTTCGGCCGAAAACGCGTTTTCCGGCGAAAACGCACACCACGGCTCTTTCTGAGAAAAAGCAAGCACGGAGGACGAGAACCGCTTTTGCCCTGCGTAGCGTTCCGGGCAGCGGGTAGAACCAGGCAGAGAATTCCCGGCTAGCAGCTTCCCTGTGGCGGGGAAGTGCAAACGTACACGTTTTCGGCCGAAAACGCGTTTTCCGGCGAAAACGCACACCACGGCTCTTTCTGAGAAAAAGCAAGCACGGAGGACGAGAACCGCTTTTGCCCTGCGTAGCGTTCCGGGCAGCGGGTAGAACCAGGCAGAGAATTTCCGGCTAGCAGCTTCCCTGTGGAGGGGAAGTGCAAACGTACACGTTTTCGGCCGAAAACGCGTTTTCCGGCGAAAACGCACACCACGGCTCTTTCTGAGAAAAAGCAAGCACGGAGGACGAGAACCGCTTTTGCCCTGCGTAGCGTTCCGGGCAGCGGGTAGAACCAGGCAGAGAATTCCCGGCTAGCAGCTTCCCTGTGGCGGGGAAGTGCAAACGTACACGTTTTCGGCCGAAAACGCGTTTTCCGGCGAAAACGCACACCACGGCTCTTTCTGAGAAAAAGCAAGCACGGAGGACGAGAACCGCTTTTGCCCTGCGTAGCGTTCCGGGCAGCGGGTAGAACCAGGCAGAGAATTCCCGGCTAGCAGCTTCCCTGTGGCGGGGAAGTGCAAACGTACACGTTTTCGGCCGAAAACGCGTTTTCCGGCGAAAACGCACACCACGGCTCTTTCTGAGAAAAAGCAAGCACGGAGGACGAGAACCGCTTTTGCCCTGCGTAGCGTTCCGGGCAGCGGGTAGAACCAGGCAGAGAATTCCCGGCTAGCAGCTTCCCTGTGGCGGGGAAGTGCAAACGTACACGTTTTCGGCCGAAAACGCGTTTTCCGGCGAAAACGCACACCACGGCTCTTTCTGAGAAAAAGCAAGCACGGAGGACGAGAACCGCTTTTGCCCTGCGTAGCGTTCCGGGCAGCGGGTAGAACCAGGCAGAGAATTCCCGGCTAGCAGCTTCCCTGTGGCGGGGAAGTGCAAACGTACACGTTTTCGGCCGAAAACGCGTTTTCCGGCGAAATCGCACACCACGGCTCTTTCTGAGAAAAAGCAAGCACGGAGGACGAGAACCGCTTTTGCCCTGCGTAGCGTTCCGGGCAGCGGGTAGAACCAGGCAGAGAATTCCCGGCTAGCAGCTTCCCTGTGGCGGGGAAGTGCAAACGTACACGTTTTCGGCCGAAAACGCGTTTTCCGGCGAAATCGCACACCACGGCTCTTTCTGAGAAAAAGCAAGCACGGAGGACGAGAACCGCTTTTGCCCTGCGTAGCGTTCCGGGCAGCGGGTAGAACCAGGCAGAGAATTCCCGGCTAGCAGCTTCCCTGTGGCGGGGAAGTGCAAACGTACACGTTTTCGGCCGAAAACGCGTTTTCCGGCGAAATCGCACACCACGGCTCTTTCTGAGAAAAAGCAAGCACGGAGGACGAGAACCGCTTTTGCGCTGCGTAGCGTTCCGAGCAGCGGGTAGAACCAGGCAGAGAATTCCCGGCTAGCAGCTTCCCTGTGGCGGGGAAGTGCAAACGTACACGTTTTCGGCCGAAAACGCGTTTTCCGGCGAAAACGCACACCACGGCTCTTTCTGAGAAAAAGCAAGCACGGAGGACGAGAACCGCTTTTGCCCTGCGTAGCGTTCCGGGCAGCGGGTAGAACCAGGCAGAGAATTCCCGGCTAGCAGCTTCCCTGTGGCGGGGAAGTGCAAACGTACACGTTTTCGGCCGAAAACGCGTTTTCCGGCGAAAACGCACACCACGGCTCTTTCTGAGAAAAAGCAAGCACGGAGGACGAGAACCGCTTTTGCCCTGCGTAGCGTTCCGGGCAGCGGGTAGAACCAGGCAGAGAATTCCCGGCTAGCAGCTTCCCTGTGGCGGGGAAGTGCAAACGTACACGTTTTCGGCCGAAAACGCGTTTTCGGGCGAAATCGCACACCACGGATCTTTCTGAGAAAAAGCAAGCACGGAGGACGAGAACCGCTTTTGCCCTGCGTAGCGTTCCGGGCAGCGGGTAGAACCAGTCAGAGAATTCCCGGCTAGCAGCTTCCCTGTGGCGGGGAAGTGCAAACGTACACGTTTTCGGCCGAAAACGCGTTTTCCGGCGAAAACGCACACCACGGCTCTTTCTGAGAAAAAGCAAGCACGGAGGACGAGAACCGCTTTTGCCCTGCGTAGCGTTCCGGGCAGCGGGTAGAACCAGGCAGAGAATTCCCGGCTAGCAGCTTCCCTGTGGCGGGGAAGTGCAAACGTACACGTTTTCGGCCGAAAACGCGTTTTCTGGCCAAATCGCACACCACGTCTCTTTCTGAGAAAAAGCAAGCACGGAGGACGAGAACCGCTTTTGCCCTGCGTAGCGTTCCCGGCAGCGGGTAGAACCAGGCAGAGAATTCCCGGCTAGCAGCTTCCCTGTGGCGGGGAAGTGCAAACGTACACGTTTTCGGCCGAAAACGCGTTTTCCGGCGAAAACGCACACCACGGCTCTTTCTGAGAAAAAGCAAGCACGGAGGACGAGAACCGCTTTTGCCCTGCGTAGCGTTCCGGGCAGCGGGTAGAACCAGGCAGAGAATTCCCGGCTAGCAGCTTCCCTGTGGCGGGGAAGTGCAAACGTACACGTTTTCGGCCGAAAACGCGTTTTCCGGCGAAAACGCACACCACGGCTCTTTCTGAGAAAAAGCAAGCACGGAGGACGAGAACCGCTTTTGCCCTGCGTAGCGTTCCGGGCAGCGTGTAGAACCAGGCAGAGAATTTCCGGCTAGCAGCTTCCCTGTGGAGGGGAAGTGCAAACGTACACGTTTTCGGCCGAAAACGCGTTTTCCGGCGAAAACGCACACCACGGCTCTTTCTGAGAAAAAGCAAGCACGGAGGACGAGAACCGCTTTTGCCCTGCGTAGCGTTCCGGGCAGCGGGTAGAACCAGGCAGAGAATTCCCGGCTAGCAGCTTCCCTGTGGCGGGGAAGTGCAAACGTACACGTTTTCGGCCGAAAACGCGTTTTCCGGCGAAAACGCACACCACGGCTCTTTCTGAGAAAAAGCAAGCACGGAGGACGAGAACCGCTTTTGCCCTGCGTAGCGTTCCGGGCAGCGGGTAGAACCAGGCAGAGAATTCCCGGCTAGCAGCTTCCCTGTGGCGGGGAAGTGCAAACGAACACGTTTTCGGCCGAAAACGCGTTTTCCGGCGAAATCGCACACCACGGCTCTTTCTGAGAAAAAGCAAGCACGGAGGACGAGAACCGCTTTTGCCCTGCGTAGCGTTCCGGGTAGCGGGTAGAACCAGGCAGAGAATTCCCGGCTAGCAGCTTCCCTGTGGCGGGGAAGTGCAAACGTACACGTTTTCGGCCGAAAACGCGTTTTCCGGCGAAAACGCACACCACGGCTCTTTCTGAGAAAAAGCAAGCACGGAGGACGAGAACCGCTTTTGCCCTGCGTAGCGTTCCGGGCAGCGGGTAGAACCAGGCAGAGAATTCCCGGCTAGCAGCTTCCCTGTGGCGGGGAAGTGCAAACGTACACGTTTTCGGCCGAAAACGCGTTTTCCGGCGAAATCGCACACCACGGCTCTTTCTGAGAAAAAGCAAGCACGGAGGACGAGAACCGCTTTTGCCCTGCGTAGCGTTCCGGGCAGCGGGTAGAACCAGGCAGAGAATTCCCGGCTAGCAGCTTCCCTGTGGCGGGGAAGTGCAAACATACACGTTTTTGGCCGAAAACGCGTTTTCCGGCGAAAACGCACACCACGGCTCTTTCTGAGAAAAAGCAAGCACGGAGGACGAGAACCGCTTTTGCCCTGCGTAGCGTTCCGGGCAGCGGGTAGAACCAGGCAGAGAATTCCCGGCTAGCAGCTTCCCTGTGGCGGGGAAGTGCAAACGTACACGTTTTCGGCCGAAAACGCGTTTTCCGGCGAAACCGCACACCACGGCTCTTTCTGAGAAAAAGCAAGCACGGAGGATGAGAACCGCTTTTGCCCTGCGTAGCGTTCCGGGCAGCGGGTAGAACCAGGCAGAGAATTCCCGGCTAGCAGCTTCCCTGTGGCGGGGAAGTGCAAACGTAAACGTTTTCGGCCGAAAACGTGTTTTCCGGCGAAACCGCACACCACGGCTCTTTCTGAGAAAAAGCAAGCACGGAGGACGAGAACCGCTTTTGCCCTGCGTAGCGTTCCGGGCAGCGGGTAGAACCAGGCAGAGAATTCCCGGCTAGCAGCTTCCCTGTGGCGGGGAAGTGCAAACGTACACGTTTTCGGCCGAAAACGCGTTTTCCGGTGAAATCGCACACCACGGCTCTTTCTGAGAAAAAGCAAGCACGGAGGACGAGAACCGCTTTTGCCCTGCGTAGCGTTCCGGGCAGCGGGTAGAACCAGGCAGAGAATTCCCGGCTAGCAGCTTCCCTGTGGCGGGGAAGTGCAAACGTACACGTTTTCGGCCGAAAACGCGTTTTCCGGCGAAATCGCACACCACGGCTCTTTCTGAGAAAAAGCAAGCACGGAGGACGAGAACCGCTTTTGCCCTGCGTAGCGTTCCGGGCAGCGGGTAGAACCAGGCAGAGAATTCCCGGCTAGCAGCTTCCCTGTGGCGGGGAAGTGCAAACGTACACGTTTTCGGCCGAAAACGCGTTTTCCGGCGAAAACGCACACCACGGCTCTTTCTGAGAAAAAGCAAGCACGGAGGACGAGAACCGCTTTTGCCCTGCGTAGCGTTCCGGGCAGCGGGTAGAACCAGGCAGAGAATTCCCGGCTAGCAGCTTCCCTGTGGCGGGGAAGTGCAAACGTACACGTTTTCGGCCGAAAACGCGTTTTCCGGCGAAAACGCACACCACGGCTCTTTCTGAGAAAAAGCAAGCACGGAGGACGAGAACCGCTTTTGCCCTGCGTAGCGTTCCGGGCAGCGGGTAGAACCAGGCAGAGAATTTCCGGCTAGCAGCTTCCCTGTGGAGGGGAAGTGCAAACGTACACGTTTTCGGCCGAAAACGCGTTTTCCGGCGAAAACGCACACCACGGCTCTTTCTGAGAAAAAGCAAGCACGGAGGACGAGAACCGCTTTTGCCCTGCGTAGCGTTCCGGGCAGCGGGTAGAACCAGGCAGAGAATTCCCGGCTAGCAGCTTCCCTGTGGCGGGGAAGTGCAAACGTACACGTTTTCGGCCGAAAACGCGTTTTCCGGCGAAAACGCACACCACGGCTCTTTCTGAGAAAAAGCAAGCACGGAGGACGAGAACCGCTTTTGCCCTGCGTAGCGTTCCGGGCAGCGGGTAGAACCAGGCAGAGAATTCCCGGCTAGCAGCTTCCCTGTGGCGGGGAAGTGCAAACGTACACGTTTTCGGCCGAAAACGCGTTTTCCGGCGAAATCGCACACCACGGCTCTTTCTGAGAAAAAGCAAGCACGGAGGACGAGAACCGCTTTTGCCCTGCGTAGCGTTCCGGGCAGCGGGTAGAACCAGGCAGAGAATTCCCGGCTAGCAGCTTCCCTGTGGCGGGGAAGTGCAAACGTACACGTTTTCGGCCGAAAACGCGTTTTCCGGCGAAATCGCACACCACGGCTCTTTCTGAGAAAAAGCAAGCACGGAGGACGAGAACCGCTTTTGCCCTGCGTAGCGTTCCGGGTAGCGGGTAGAACCAGGCAGAGAATTCCCGGCTAGCAGCTTCCCTGTGGCGGGGAAGTGCAAACGTACACGTTTTCGGCCGAAAACGCGTTTTCCGGCGAAATCGCACACCACGGCTCTTTCTGAGAAAAAGCAAGCACGGAGGACGAGAACCGCTTTTGCCCTGCGTAGCGTTCCGGGCAGCGGGTAGAACCAGGCAGAGAATTCCCGGCTAGCAGCTTCCCTGTGGCGGGGAAGTGCAAACGTACACGTTTTCGGCCGAAAACGCGTTTTCCGGCGAAATCGCACACCACGGCTCTTTCTGAGAAAAAGCAAGCACGGAGGACGAGAACCGCTTTTGCCCTGCGTAGCGTTCCGGGCAGCGGGTAGAACCAGGCAGAGAATTCCCGGCTAGCAGCTTCCCTGTGGCGGGGAAGTGCAAACGTACACGTTTTCGGCCGAAAACGCGTTTTCCGGCGAAATCGCACACCACGGCTCTTTCTGAGAAAAAGCAAGCACGGAGGACGAGAACCGCTTTTGCGCTGCGTAGCGTTCCGAGCAGCGGGTAGAACCAGGCAGAGAATTCCCGGCTAGCAGCTTCCCTGTGTCGGGGAAGTGCAAACGTACACGTTTTCGGCCGAAAACGCGTTTTCCGGCGAAAACGCACACCACGGCTCTTTCTGAGAAAAAGCAAGCACGGAGGACGAGAACCGCTTTTGCCCTGCGTAGCGTTCCGGGCAGCGGGTAGAACCAGGCAGAGAATTCCCGGCTAGCATCTTCCCTGTGGCGGGGAAGTGCAAACGTACACGTTTTCGGCCGAAAACGCGTTTTCTGGCCAAATCGCACACCACGTCTCTTTCTGAGAAAAAGCAAGCACGGAGGACGAGAACCGCTTTTGCCCTGCGTAGCGTTCCCGGCAGCGGGTAGAACCAGGCAGAGAATTCCCGGCTAGCAGCTTCCCTGTGGCGGGGAAGTGCAAACGTACACGTTTTCGGCCGAAAACGCGTTTTCCGGCGAAATCGCACACCACGGCTCTTTCTGAGAAAAAGCAAGCTCGGAGGACGAGAACCGCTTTTGCCCTGCGTAGCGTTCCGGGCAGCGGGTAGAACCAGGCAGAGAATTCCCGGCTAGCATCTTCCCTGTGGCGGGGAAGTGCAAACGTACACGTTTTCGGCCGAAAACGCGTTTTCTGGCGAAATCGCACACCACGGCTCTTTCTGAGAAAAAGCAAGCACGGAGGTCGAGAACCGCTTTTGCCCTGCGTAGCGTTCCGGGCAGCGGGTAGAACCAGGCAGAGAATTCCCGGCTAGCAGCTTCCCTGTGGCGGGGAAGTGCAAACGTACACGTTTTCGGCCGAAAACGCGTTTTCCGGCGAAAACGCACACCACGGCTCTTTCTGAGAAAAAGCAAGCACGGAGGACGAGAACCGCTTTTGCCCTGCGTAGCGTTCCGGGCAGCGGGTAGAACCAGGCAGAGAATTCCCGGCTAGCAGCTTCCCTGTGGCGGGGAAGTGCAAACGTACACGTTTTCGGCCGAAAACGCGTTTTCTGGCCAAATCGCACACCACGTCTCTTTCTGAGAAAAAGCAAGCACGGAGGACGAGAACCGCTTTTGCCCTGCGTAGCGTTCCGGGCAGCGGGTAGAACCAGGCAGAGAATTCCCGGCTAGCAGCTTCCCTGTGGCGGGGAAGTGCAAACGTACACGTTTTCGGCCGAAAACGCGTTTTCCGGCGAAAACGCACACCACGGCTCTTTCTGAGAAAAAGCAAGCACGGAGGACGAGAACCGCTTTTGCCCTGCGTAGCGTTCCGGGCAGCGGGTGGAACCAGGCAGAGAATTCCCGGCTAGCAGCTTCCCTGTGGCGGGGAAGTGCAAACGTACACGTTTTCGGCCGAAAACGCGTTTTCTGGCCAAATCGCACACCACGTCTCTTTCTGAGAAAAAGCAAGCACGGAGGACGAGAACCGCTTTTGCCCTGCGTAGCGTTCCCGGCAGCGGGTAGAACCAGGCAGAGAATTCCCGGCTAGCAGCTTCCCTGTGGCGGGGAAGTGCAAACGTACACGTTTTCGGCCGAAAACGCGTTTTCCGGCGAAAACGCACACCACGGCTCTTTCTGAGAAAAAGCAAGCACGGAGGACGAGAACCGCTTTTGCCCTGCGTAGCGTTCCGGGCAGCGGGTAGAACCAGGCAGAGAATTCCCGGCTAGCATCTTCCCTGTGGCGGGGAAGTGCAAACGTACACGTTTTCGGCCGAAAACGCGTTTTCTGGCCAAATCGCACACCACGTCTCTTTCTGAGAAAAAGCAAGCACGGAGGACGAGAACCGCTTTTGCCCTGCGTAGCGTTCCCGGCAGCGGGTAGAACCAGGCAGAGAATTCCCGGCTAGCAGCTTCCCTGTGGCGGGGAAGTGCAAACGTACACGTTTTCGGCCGAAAACGCGTTTTCCGGCGAAATCGCACACCACGGCTCTTTCTGAGAAAAAGCAAGCACGGAGGACGAGAACCGCTTTTGCCCTGCGTAGCGTTCCGGGCAGCGGGTAGAACCAGGCAGAGAATTCCCGGCTAGCATCTTCCCTGTGGCGGGGAAGTGCAAACGTACACGTTTTCGGCCGAAAACGCGTTTTCTGGCGAAATCGCACACCACGGCTCTTTCTGAGAAAAAGCAAGCACGGAGGACGAGAACCGCTTTTGCCCTGCGTAGCGTTCCGGGCAGCGGGTAGAACCAGGCAGAGAATTCCCGGCTAGCAGCTTCCCTGTGGCGGGGAAGTGCAAACGTACACGTTTTCGGCCGAAAACGCGTTTTCCGGCGAAAACGCACACCACGGCTCTTTCTGAGAAAAAGCAAGCACGGAGGACGAGAACCGCTTTTGCCCTGCGTAGCGTTCCGGGCAGCGGGTAGAACCAGGCAGAGAATTCCCGGCTAGCAGCTTCCCTGTGGCGGGGAAGTGCAAACGTACACGTTTTCGGCCGAAAACGCGTTTTCTGGCCAAATCGCACACCACGTCTCTTTCTGAGAAAAAGCAAGCACGGAGGACGAGAACCGCTTTTGCCCTGCGTAGCGTTCCGGGCAGCGGGTAGAACCAGGCAGAGAATTCCCGGCTAGCAGCTTCCCTGTGGCGGGGAAGTGCAAACGTACACGTTTTCGGCCGAAAACGCGTTTTCCGGCGAAAACGCACACCACGGCTCTTTCTGAGAAAAAGCAAGCACGGAGGACGAGAACCGCTTTTGCCCTGCGTAGCGTTCCGGGCAGCGGGTAGAACCAGGCAGAGAATTCCCGGCTAGCAGCTTCCCTGTGGCGGGGAAGTGCAAACGTACACGTTTTCGGCCGAAAACGCGTTTTCTGGCCAAATCGCACACCACGTCTCTTTCTGAGAAAAAGCAAGCACGGAGGACGAGAACCGCTTTTGCCCTGCGTAGCGTTCCGGGCAGCGGGTAGAACCAGGCAGAGAATTCCCGGCTAGCAGCTTCCCTGTGGCGGGGAAGTGCAAACGTACACGTTTTCGGCCGAAAACGCGTTTTCCGGCGAAAACGCACACCACGGCTCTTTCTGAGAAAAAGCAAGCACGGAGGACGAGAACCGCTTTTGCCCTGCGTAGCGTTCCGGGTAGCGGGTAGAACCAGGCAGAGAATTCCCGGCTAGCAGCTTCCCTGTGGCGGGGAAGTGCAAACGTACACGTTTTCGGCCGAAAACGCGTTTTCCGGCGAAAACGCACACCACGGCTCTTTCTGAGAAAAAGCAAGCACGGAGGACGAGAACCGCTTTTGCCTTGCGTAGCGTTCCGGGCAGCGGGTAGAACCAGGCAGAGAATTCCCGGCTAGCAGCTTCCCTGTGGCGGGGAAGTGCAAACATACACGTTTTTGGCCGAAAACGCGTTTTCCGGCGAAAACGCACACCACGGCTCTTTCTGAGAAAAAGCAAGCACGGAGGACGAGAACCGCTTTTGCCCTGCGTAGCGTTCCGGGCAGCGGGTAGAACCAGGCAGAGAATTCCCGGCTAGCAGCTTCCCTGTGGCGGGGAAGTGCAAACGTACACGTTTTCGGCCGAAAACGCGTTTTCCGGCGAAATCGCACACCACGGCTCTTTCTGAGAAAAAGCAAGCACGGAGGACGAGAACCGCTTTTGCCCTGCGTAGCGTTCCGGGCAGCGGGTAGAACCAGGCAGAGAATTCCCGGCTAGCAGCTTCCCTGTGACGGGGAAGTGCAAACGTAAACGTTTTCGGCCGAAAACGTGTTTTCCGGCGAAAACGCACACCACGGCTCTTTCTGAGAAAAAGCAAGCACGGAGGACGAGAACCGCTTTTGCCCTGCGTAGCGTTCCGGGCAGCGGGTAGAACCAGGCAGAGAATTCCCGGCTAGCAGCTTCCCTGTGGCGGGGAAGTGCAAACGTACACGTTTTCGGCCGAAAACGCGTTTTCCGGCGAAATCGCACACCACGGCTCTTTCTGAGAAAAAGCAAGCACGGAGGACGAGAACCGCTTTTGCCCTGCGTAGCGTTCCGGGCAGCGGGTAGAACCAGGCAGAGAATTCCCGGCTAGCAGCTTCCCTGTGGCGGGGAAGTGCAAACGTACACGTTTTCGGCCGAAAACGCGTTTTCCGGCGAAAACGCACACCACGGCTCTTTCTGAGAAAAAGCAAGCACGGAGGACGAGAACCGCTTTTGCCCTGCGTAGCGTTCCGGGCAGCGGGTAGAACCAGGCAGAGAATTCCCGGCTAGCAGCTTCCCTGTGGCGGGGAAGTGCAAACGTACACGTTTTCGGCCGAAAACGCGTTTTCCGGCGAAATCGCACACCACGGCTCTTTCTGAGAAAAAGCAAGCACGGAGGACGAGAACCGCTTTTGCCCTGCGTAGCGTTCCGGGCAGCGGTTAGAACCAGGCAGAGAATTCCCGGCTAGCAGCTTCCCTGTGGCGGGGAAGTGCAAACGTACACGTTTTCGGCCGAAAACGCGTTTTCCGGCGAAATCGCACACCACGGCTCTTTCTGAGAAAAAGCAAGCACGGAGGACGAGAACCGCTTTTGCCCTGCGTAGCGTTCCGGGCAGCGGGTAGAACCAGGCAGAGAATTCCCGGCTAGCAGCTTCCCTGTGGCGGGGAAGTGCAAACATACACGTTTTCGGCCGAAAACGCGTTTTCCGGCGAAAACGCACACCACGGCTCTTTCTGAGAAAAAGCAAGCACGGAGGACGAGAACCGCTTTTGCCCTGCGTAGCGTTCCGGGCAGCGGGTAGAACCAGGCAGAGAATTCCCGGCTAGCAGCTTCCCTGTGGCGGGGAAGTGCAAACGTACACGTTTTCGGCCGAAAACGCGTTTTCCGGCGAAACCGCACACCACGGCTCTTTCTGAGAAAAAGCAAGCACGGAGGATGAGAACCGCTTTTGCCCTGCGTAGCGTTCCGGGCAGCGGGTAGAACCAGGCAGAGAATTCCCGGCTAGCAGCTTCCCTGTGGCGGGGAAGTGCAAACGTAAACGTTTTCGGCCGAAAACGTGTTTTCCGGCGAAAACGCACACCACGGCTCTTTCTGAGAAAAAGCAAGCACGGAGGACGAGAACCGCTTTTGCCCTGCGTAGCGTTCCGGGCAGTGGGTAGAACCAGGCAGAGAATTCCCGGCTAGCAGCTTCCCTGTGGCGGGGAAGTGCAAACGTACACGTTTTCGGCCGAAAACGCGTTTTCCGGCGAAATCGCACACCACGGCTCTTTCTGAGAAAAAGCAAGCACGGAGGACGAGAACCGCTTTTGCCCTGCGTAGCGTTCCGGGCAGCGGGTAGAACCAGGCAGAGAATTCCCGGCTAGCAGCTTCCCTGTGGCGGGGAAGTGCAAACGTACACGTTTTCGGCCGAAAACGCGTTTTCCGGCGAAATCGCACACCACGGCTCTTTCTGAGAAAAAGCAAGCACGGAGGACGAGAACCGCTTTTGCCCTGCGTAGCGTTCCGGGCAGCGGGTAGAACCAGGCAGAGAATTCCCGGCTAGCAGCTTCCCTGTGGCGGGGAAGTGCAAACGTACACGTTTTCGGCCGAAAACGCGTT
The DNA here is from genome assembly GCF_965140245.1 of Athene noctua. NCBI lineage: Eukaryota > Metazoa > Chordata > Aves > Strigiformes > Strigidae > Athene > Athene noctua. The sequence goes on from NW_027437669.1 coordinate 28,310, forward strand.
TTCCGGCGAAATCGCACACCACGGCTCTTTCTGAGAAAAAGCAAGCACGGAGGACGAGAACCGCTTTTGCCCTGCGTAGCGTTCCGGGCAGCGGGTAGAACCAGGCAGAGAATTCCCGCCTAGCAGCTTCCCTGTGGCGGGGAAGTGCAAACGTACACGTTTTCGGCCGAAAACGCGTTTTCCGGCGAAAACGCACACCACGGCTCTTTCTGAGAAAAAGCAAGCACGGAGGACGAGAACCGCTTTTGCCCTGCGTAGCGTTCCGGGCAGCGGGTAGAACCAGGCAGAGAATTCCCGGCTAGCAGCTTCCCTGTGGCGGGGAAGTGCAAACGTACACGTTTTCGGCCGAAAACGCGTTTTCCGGCGAAAACGCACACCACGGCTCTTTCTGAGAAAAAGCAAGCACGGAGGACGAGAACCGCTTTTGCCCTGCGTAGCGTTCCGGGCAGCGGGTAGAACCAGGCAGAGAATTCCCGGCTAGCAGCTTCCCTGTGGCGGGGAAGTGCAAACGTACACGTTTTCGGCCGAAAACGCGTTTTCCGGCGAAAACGCACACCACGGCTCTTTCTGAGAAAAAGCAAGCACGGAGGACGAGAACCGCTTTTGCCCTGCGTAGCGTTCCGGGCAGCGGGTAGAACCAGGCAGAGAATTCCGGGCTAGCAGCTTCCCTGTGGCGGGGAAGTGCAAACGTACACGTTTTCGGCCGAAAACGCGTTTTCCGGCGAAATCGCAGACCACGGCTCTTTCTGAGAAAAAGCAAGCACGGAGGACGAGAACCGCTTTTGCGCTGCGTAGCGTTCCGAGCAGCGGGTAGAACCAGGCAGAGAATTCCCGGCTAGCAGCTTCCCTGTGGCGGGGAAGTGCAAACGTACACGTTTTCGGCCGAAAACGCGTTTTCTGGCGAAATCGCACACCAAGGCTCTTTCTGAGAAAAAGCAAGCACGGAGGACGAGAACCGCTTTTGCCCTGCGTAGCGTTCCGGGCAGCGGGTAGAACCAGGCAGAGAATTCCCGGCTAGCAGCTTCCCTGTGGCGGGGAAGTGCAAACGTACACGTTTTCGGCCGAAAACGCGTTTTCCGGCGAAAACGCACACCACGGCTCTTTCTGAGAAAAAGCAAGCACGGAGGATGAGAACCGCTTTTGCCCTGCGTAGCGTTCCGGGCAGCGGGTAGAACCAGGCAGAGAATTCCCGGCTAGCAGCTTCCCTGTCGCGGGGAAGTGCAAACGTACACGTTTTCGGCCGAAAACGCGTTTTCTGGCGAAATCGCACACCACGGCTCTTTCTGAGAAAAAGCAAGCACGGAGGACGAGAACCGCTTTTGCCCTGCGTAGCGTTCCGGGCAGCGGGTAGAACCAGGCAGAGAATTCCCGGCTAGCAGCTTCCCTGTGGCGGGGAAGTGCAAACGTACACGTTTTCGGCCGAAAACGCGTTTTCTGGCGAAATCGCACACCACGGCTCTTTCTGAGAAAAAGCAAGCACGGAGGACGAGAACCGCTTTTGCCCTGCGTAGCGTTCCGGGCAGCGGGTAGAACCAGGCAGAGAATTCCCGGCTAGCAGCTTCCCTGTGGCGGGGAAGTGCAAACGTACACGTTTTCGGCCGAAAACGCGTTTTCCGGAGAAATCGCACACCACGGCTCTTTCTGAGAAAAAGCAAGCACGGAGGATGAGAACCGCTTTTGCCCTGCGTAGCGTTCCGGGCAGCGGGTAGAACCAGGCAGAGAATTCCCGGCTAGCAGCTTCCCTGTGGCGGGGAAGTGCAAACGTAAACGTTTTCGGCCGAAAACGTGTTTTCCGGCGAAAACGCACACCACGGCTCTTTCTGAGAAAAAGCAAGCACGGAGGACGAGAACCGCTTTTGCCCTGCGTAGCGTTCCGGGCAGCGGGTAGAACCAGGCAGAGAATTCCCGGCTAGCAGCTTCCCTGTGGCGGGGAAGTGCAAACGTACACGTTTTCGGCCGAAAACGCGTTTTCCGGCGAAATCGCACACCACGGCTCTTTCTGAGAAAAAGCAAGCACGGAGGACGAGAACCGCTTTTGCCCTGCGTAGCGTTCCGGGCAGCGGGTAGAACCAGGCAGAGAATTCCCGGCTAGCAGCTTCCCTGTGGCGGGGAAGTGCAAACGTACACGTTTTCGGCCGAAAACGCGTTTTCCGGCGAAAACGCACACCACGGCTCTTTCTGAGAAAAAGCAAGCACGGAGGACGAGAACCGCTTTTGCCCTGCGTAGCGTTCCGGGCAGCGGGTAGAACCAGGCAGAGAATTCCCGGCTAGCAGCTTCCCTGTGGCGGGGAAGTGCAAACGTACACGTTTTCGGCCGAAAACGCGTTTTCCGGCGAAAACGCACACCACGGCTCTTTCTGAGAAAAAGCAAGCACGGAGGATGAGAACCGCTTTTGCCCTGCGTAGCGTTCCGGGCAGCGGGTAGAACCAGGCAGAGAATTCCCGGCTAGCAGCTTCCCTGTGGCGGGGAAGTGCAAACGTACACGTTTTCGGCCGAAAACGCGTTTTCTGGCGAAATCGCACACCACGGCTCTTTCTGAGAAAAAGCAAGCACGGAGGACGAGAACCGCTTTTGCCCTGCGTAGCGTTCCGGGCAGCGGGTAGAACCAGGCAGAGAATTCCCGGCTAGCAGCTTCCCTGTGGCGGGGAAGTGCAAACGTACACGTTTTCGGCCGAAAACGCGTTTTCTGGCGAAATCGCACACCACGGCTCTTTCTGAGAAAAAGCAAGCACGGAGGACGAGAACCGCTTTTGCCCTGCGTAGCGTTCCGGGCAGCGGGTAGAACCAGGCAGAGAATTCCCGGCTAGCAGCTTCCCTGTGGCGGGGAAGTGCAAACATACACGTTTTCGGCCGAAAACGCGTTTTCCGGAGAAATCGCACACCACGGCTCTTTCTGAGAAAAAGCAAGCACGGAGGATGAGAACCGCTTTTGCCCTGCGTAGCGTTCCGGGCAGCGGGTAGAACCAGGCAGAGAATTCCCGGCTAGCAGCTTCCCTGTGGCGGGGAAGTGCAAACGTAAACGTTTTCGGCCGAAAACGTGTTTTCCGGCGAAAACGCACACCACGGCTCTTTCTGAGAAAAAGCAAGCACGGAGGACGAGAACCGCTTTTGCCCTGCGTAGCGTTCCGGGCAGCGGGTAGAACCAGGCAGAGAATTCCCGGCTAGCAGCTTCCCTGTGGCCGGGAAGTGCAAACGTACACGTTTTCGGCCGAAAACGCGTTTTCCGGCGAAATCGCAGACCACGGCTCTTTCTGAGAAAAAGCAAGCACGGAGGACGAGAACCGCTTTTGCGCTGCGTAGCGTTCCGGGCAGCGGGTAGAACCAGGCAGAGAATTCCCGGCTAGCAGCTTCCCTGTGGCGGGGAAGTGCAAACGTACACGTTTTCGGCCGAAAACGCGTTTTCCGGCGAAATCGCACACCACGGCTCTTTCTGAGAAAAAGCAAGCACGGAGGACGAGAACCGCTTTTGCCCTGCGTAGCGTTCCGGGCAGCGGGTAGAACCAGGCAGAGAATTCCCGGCTAGCAGCTTCCCTGTGGCGGGGAAGTGCAAACGTACACGTTTTCGGCCGAAAACGCGTTTTCCGGCGAAAACGCACACCACGGCTCTTTCTGAGAAAAAGCAAGCACGGAGGATGAGAACCGCTTTTGCCCTGCGTAGCGTTCCGGGCAGCGGGTAGAACCAGGCAGAGAATTCCCGGCTAGCAGCTTCCCTGTGGCGGGGAAGTGCAAACGTACACGTTTTCGGCCGAAAACGCGTTTTCTGGCGAAATCGCACACCACGGCTCTTTCTGAGAAAAAGCAAGCACGGAGGACGAGAACCGCTTTTGCCCTGCGTAGCGTTCCGGGCAGCGGGTAGAACCAGGCAGAGAATTCCCGGCTAGCAGCTTCCCTGTGGCGGGGAAGTGCAAACGTACACGTTTTCGGCCGAAAACGCGTTTTCCGGCGAAAACGCACACCACGGCTCTTTCTGAGAAAAAGCAAGCACGGAGGACGAGAACCGCTTTTGCCCTGCGTAGCGTTCCGGGCAGCGGGTAGAACCAGGCAGAGAATTCCCGGCTAGCAGCTTCCCTGTGGCGGGGAAGTGCAAACGTACACGTTTTCGGCCGAAAACGCGTTTTCCGGAGAAATCGCACACCACGGCTCTTTCTGAGAAAAAGCAAGCACGGAGGATGAGAACCGCTTTTGCCCTGCGTAGCGTTCCGGGCAGCGGGTAGAACCAGGCAGAGAATTCCCGGCTAGCAGCTTCCCTGTGGCGGGGAAGTGCAAACGTAAACGTTTTCGGCCGAAAACGTGTTTTCCGGCGAAAACGCACACCACGGGTCTTTCTGAGAAAAAGCAAGCACGGAGGACGAGAACCGCTTTTGCCCTGCGTAGCGTTCCGGGCAGCGGGTAGAACCAGGCAGAGAATTCCCGGCTAGCAGCTTCCCTGTGGCGGGGAAGTGCAAACGTACACGTTTTCGGCCGAAAACGCGTTTTCCGGCGAAATCGCAGACCACGGCTCTTTCTGAGAAAAAGCAAGCACGGAGGACGAGAACCGCTTTTGCCCTGCGTAGCGTTCCGGGCAGCGGGTAGAACCAGGCAGAGAATTCCCGGCTAGCAGCTTCCCTGTGGCGGGGAAGTGCAAACGTACACGTTTTCGGCCGAAAACGCGTTTTCTGGCGAAATCGCACACCACGGCTCTTTCTGAGAAAAAGCAAGCACGGAGGACGAGAACCGCTTTTGCCCTGCATAGCGTTCCGGGCAGCGGGTAGAACCAGGCAGAGAATTCCCGGCTAGCAGCTTCCCTGTGGCGGGGAAGTGCAAACGTACACGTTTTCGGCCGAAAACGCGTTTTCCGGCGAAAACGCACACCACGGCTCTTTCTGAGAAAAAGCAAGCACGGAGGATGAGAACCGCTTTTGCCCTGCGTAGCGTTCCGGGCAGCGGGTAGAACCAGGCAGAGAATTCCCGGCTAGCAGCTTCCCTGTGGCGGGGAAGTGCAAACGTACACGTTTTCGGCCGAAAACGCGTTTTCTGGCGAAATCGCACACCACGGCTCTTTCTGAGAAAAAGCAAGCACGGAGGACGAGAACCGCTTTTGCCCTGCGTAGCGTTCCGGGCAGCGGGTAGAACCAGGCAGAGAATTCCCGGCTAGCAGCTTCCCTGTGGCGGGGAAGTGCAAACGTACACGTTTTCGGCCGAAAACGCGTTTTCTGGCGAAATCGCACACCACGGCTCTTTCTGAGAAAAAGCAAGCACGGAGGACGAGAACCGCTTTTGCCCTGCGTAGCGTTCCGGGCAGCGGGTAGAACCAGGCAGAGAATTCCCGGCTAGCAGCTTCCCTGTGGCGGGGAAGTGCAAACGTACACGTTTTCGGCCGAAAACGCGTTTTCCGGAGAAATCGCACACCACGGCTCTTTCTGAGAAAAAGCAAGCACGGAGGATGAGAACCGCTTTTGCCCTGCGTAGCGTTCCGGGCAGCGGGTAGAACCAGGCAGAGAATTCCCGGCTAGCAGCTTCCCTGTGGCGGGGAAGTGCAAACGTAAACGTTTTCGGCCGAAAACGTGTTTTCCGGCGAAAACGCACACCACGGCTCTTTCTGAGAAAAAGCAAGCACGGAGGACGAGAACCGCTTTTGCCCTGCGTAGCGTTCCGGGCAGCGGGTAGAACCAGGCAGAGAATTCCCGGCTAGCAGCTTCCCTGTGGCGGGGAAGTGCAAACGTACACGTTTTCGGCCGAAAACGCGTTTTCCGGCGAAATCGCAGACCACGGCTCTTTCTGAGAAAAAGCAAGCACGGAGGACGAGAACCGCTTTTGCCCTGCGTAGCGTTCCGGGCAGCGGGTAGAACCAGGCAGAGAATTCCCGGCTAGCAGCTTCCCTGTGGCGGGGAAGTGCAAACGTACACGTTTTCGGCCGAAAACGCGTTTTCCGGCGAAATCGCACACCACGGCTCTTTCTGAGAAAAAGCAAGCACGGAGGACGAGAACCGCTTTTGCCCTGCGTAGCGTTCCGGGCAGCGGGTAGAACCAGGCAGAGAATTCCCGGCTAGCAGCTTCCCTGTGGCGGGGAAGTGCAAACGTACACGTTTTCGGCCGAAAACGCGTTTTCCGGCGAAATCGCACACCACGGCTCTTTCTGAGAAAAAGCAAGCACGGAGGACGAGAACCGCTTTTGCCCTGCGTAGCGTTCCGGGCAGCGGGTAGAACCAGGCAGAGAATTCCCGGCTAGCAGCTTCCCTGTGGCGGGGAAGTGCAAACGTACACGTTTTCGGCCGAAAACGCGTTTTCCGGCGAAAACGCACACCACGGCTCTTTCTGAGAAAAAGCAAGCACGGAGGACGAGAACCGCTTTTGCCCTGCGTAGCGTTCCGGGCAGCGGGTAGAACCAGGCAGAGAATTCCCGGCTAGCAGCTTCCCTGTGGCGGGGAAGTGCAAACGTACACGTTTTCGGCCGAAAACGCGTTTTCCGGCGAAAACGCACACCACGGCTCTTTCTGAGAAAAAGCAAGCACGGAGGACGAGAACCGCTTTTGCCCTGCGTAGCGTTCCGGGCAGCGGGTAGAACCAGGCAGAGAATTCCCGGCTAGCAGCTTCCCTGTGGCGGGGAAGTGCAAACGTACACGTTTTCGGCCGAAAACGCGTTTTCCGGCGAAAACGCACACCACGGCTCTTTCTGAGAAAAAGCAAGCACGGAGGACGAGAACCGCTTTTGCCCTGCGTAGCGTTCCGGGCAGCGGGTAGAACCAGGCAGAGAATTCCCGGCTAGCAGCTTCCCTGTGGCGGGGAAGTGCAAACGTACACGTTTTCGGCCGAAAACGCGTTTTCCGGCGAAAACGCACACCACGGCTCTTTCTGAGAAAAAGCAAGCACGGAGGAAGAGAACCGCTTTTGCCCTGCGTAGCGTTCCGGGCAGCGGGTAGAACCAGGCAGAGAATTCCCGGCTAGCAGCTTCCCTGTGGCGGGGAAGTGCAAACGTACACGTTTTCGGCCGAAAACGCGTTTTCCGGCGAAAACGCACACCACGGCTCTTTCTGAGAAAAAGCAAGCACGGAGGACGAGAACCGCTTTTGCCCTGCGTAGCGTTCCGGGCAGCGGGTAGAACCAGGCAGAGAATTCCCGGCTAGCAGCTTCCCTGTGGCGGGGAAGTGCAAACGTACACGTTTTCGGCCGAAAACGCGTTTTTAGGCGAAATCGCACACCACGGCTCTTTCTGAGAAAAAGCAAGCACGGAGGACGAGAACCGCTTTTGCCCTGCGTAGCGTTCCGGGCAGCGGGTAGAACCAGGCAGAGAATTCTCGGCTAGCAGCTTCCCTGTGGCGGGGAAGTGCAAACGTACACGTTTTCGGCCGAAAACGCGTTTTCCGGCGAAAACGCACACCACGGCTCTTTCTGAGAAAAAGCAAGCACGGAGGACGAGAACCGCTTTTGCCCTGCGTAGCGTTCCGGGCAGCGGGTAGAACCAGGCAGAGAATTCCCGGCTAGCAGCTTCCCTGTGGCGGGGAAGTGCAAACGTACACGTTTTCGGCCGAAAACGCGTTTTCCGGCGAAATCGCACACCACGGCTCTTTCTGAGAAAAAGCAAGCACGGAGGACGAGAACCGCTTTTGCCCTGCGTAGCGTTCCGGGCAGCGGGTAGAACCAGGCAGAGAATTCCCGGCTAGCAGCTTCCCTGTGGCGGGGAAGTGCAAACGTACACGTTTTCGGCCGAAAACGCGTTTTCCGGCGAAATCGCACACCACGGCTCTTTCTGAGAAAAAGCAAGCACGGAGGACGAGAACCGCTTTTGCCCTGCGTAGCGTTCCGGGCAGCGGGTAGAACCAGGCAGAGAATTCCCGGCTAGCAGCTTCCCTGTGGCGGGGAAGTGCAAACGTACACGTTTTCGGCCGAAAACGCGTTTTCCGGCGAAAACGCACACCACGGCTCTTTCTGAGAAAAAGCAAGCACGGAGGACGAGAACCGCTTTTGCCCTGCGTAGCGTTCCGGGCAGCGGGTAGAACCAGGCAGAGAATTCCGGGCTAGCAGCTTCCCTGTGGCGGGGAAGTGCAAACGTACACGTTTTCGGCCGAAAACGCGTTTTCTGGCGAAATCGCACACCACGGCTCTTTCTGAGAAAAAGCAAGCACGGAGGACGAGAACCGCTTTTGCCCTGCGTAGCGTTCCGGGCAGCGGGTAGAACCAGGCAGAGAATTCCCGGCTAGCAGCTTCCCTGTGGCGGGGAAGTGCAAACGTACACGTTTTCGGCCGAAAACGCGTTTTCCGGCGAAAACGCACACCACGGCTCTTTCTGAGAAAAAGCAAGCACGGAGGACGAGAACCGCTTTTGCCCTGCGTAGCGTTCCGGGCAGCGGGTAGAACCAGGCAGAGAATTCCCGGCTAGCAGCTTCCCTGTGGCGGGGAAGTGCAAACGTACACGTTTTCGGCCGAAAACGCGTTTTCCGGCGAAAACTCACACCACGGCTCTTTCTGAGATAAAGCAAGCACGGAGGACGAGAACCGCTTTTGCCCTGCGTAGCGTTCCGGGCAGCGGGTAGAACCAGGCAGAGAATTCCCGGCTAGCAGCTTCCCTGTGGCGGGGAAGTGCAAACGTACACGTTTTCGGCCGAAAACGCGTTTTCCGGCGAAATCGCACACCACGGATCTTTCTGAGAAAAAGCAAGCACGGAGGACGAGAACCGCTTTTGCCCTGCGTAGCGTTCCGGGCAGCGGGTAGAACCAGGCAGAGAATTCCCGGCTAGCAGCTTCCCTGTGGCGGGGAAGTGCAAACGTACACGTTTTCGGCCGAAAACGCGTTTTCCGGCGAAAACGCACACCACGGCTCTTTCTGAGAAAAAGCAAGCACGGAGGACGAGAACCGCTTTTGCCCTGCGTAGCGTTCCGGGCAGCGGGTAGAACCAGGCAGAGAATTCCCGGCTAGCAGCTTCCCTGTGGCGGGGAAGTGCAAACGTACACGTTTTCGGCCGAAAACGCGTTTTCCGGCGAAATCGCACACCACGGATCTTTCTGAGAAAAAGCAAGCACGGAGGACGAGAACCGCTTTTGCCCTGCGTAGCGTTCCGGGCAGCGGGTAGAACCAGGCAGAGAATTCCCGGCTAGCAGCTTCCCTGTGGCGGGGAAGTGCAAACGTACACGTTTTCGGCCGAAAACGCGTTTTCCGGCGAAAACTCACACCACGGCTCTTTCTGAGATAAAGCAAGCACGGAGGACGAGAACCGCTTTTGCCCTGCGTAGCGTTCCGGGCAGCGGGTAGAACCAGGCAGAGAATTCCCGGCTAGCAGCTTCCCTGTGGCGGGGAAGTGCAAACGTACACGTTTTCGGCCGAAAACGCGTTTTCCGGCGAAATCGCACACCACGGCTCTTTCTGAGAAAAAGCAAGCACGGAGGACGAGAACCGCTTTTGCCCTGCGTAGCGTTCCGGGCAGCGGGTAGAACCAGGCAGAGAATTCCCGGCTAGCAGCTTCCCTGTGGCGGGGAAGTGCAAACGTACACGTTTTCGGCCGAAAACGCGTTTTCCGGCGAAAACGCACACCACGGCTCTTTCTGAGAAAAAGCAAGCACGGAGGACGAGAACCGCTTTTGCCCTGCGTAGCGTTCCGGGCAGCGGGTAGAACCAGGCAGAGAATTCCCGGCTAGCAGCTTCCCTGTGGCGGGGAAGTGCAAACGTACACGTTTTCGGCCGAAAACGCGTTTTCCGGCGAAATCGCACACCACGGATCTTTCTGAGAAAAAGCAAGCACGGAGGACGAGAACCGCTTTTGCCCTGCGTAGCGTTCCGGGCAGCGGGTAGAACCAGGCAGAGAATTCCCGGCTAGCAGCTTCCCTGTGGCGGGGAAGTGCAAACGTACACGTTTTCGGCCGAAAACGCGTTTTCCGGCGAAATCGCAGACCACGGCTCTTTCTGAGAAAAAGCAAGCACGGAGGACGAGAACCGCTTTTGCCCTGCGTAGCGTTCCGGGCAGCGGGTAGAACCAGGCAGAGAATTCCCGGCTAGCAGCTTCCCTGTGGCGGAGAAGTGCAAACGTACACGTTTTCGGCCGAAAACGCGTTTTCCGGCGAAAACGCACACCACGGCTCTTTCTGAGAAAAAGCAAGCACGGAGGACGAGAACCGCTTTTGCCCTGCGTAGCGTTCCGGGCAGCGGGTAGAACCAGGCAGAGAATTCCCGGCTAGCAGCTTCCCTGTGGCGGGGAAGTGCAAACGTACACGTTTTCGGCCGAAAACGCGTTTTCTGGCGAAATCGCACACCACGGCTCTTTCTGAGAAAAAGCAAGCACGGAGGACGAGAACCGCTTTTGCCCTGCGTAGCGTTCCGGGCAGCGGGTAGAACCAGGCAGAGAATTCCCGGCTAGCAGCTTCCCTGTGGCGGGGAAGTGCAAACGTACACGTTTTCGGCCGAAAACGCGTTTTCCGGCGAAAACTCACACCACGGCTCTTTCTGAGATAAAGCAAGCACGGAGGACGAGAACCGCTTTTGCCCTGCGTAGCGTTCCGGGCAGCGGGTAGAACCAGGCAGAGAATTCCCGGCTAGCAGCTTCCCTGTGGCGGGGAAGTGCAAACGTACACGTTTTCGGCCGAAAACGCGTTTTCCGGCGAAATCGCACACCACGGCTCTTTCTGAGAAAAAGCAAGCACGGAGGACGAGAACCGCTTTTGCCCTGCGTAGCGTTCCGGGCAGCGGGTAGAACCAGGCAGAGAATTCCCGGCTAGCAGCTTCCCTGTGGCGGGGAAGTGCAAACGTACACGTTTTCGGCCGAAAACGCGTTTTCCGGCGAAAACGCACACCACGGCTCTTTCTGAGAAAAAGCAAGCACGGAGGACGAGAACCGCTTTTGCCCTGCGTAGCGTTACGGGCAGCGGGTAGAACCAGGCAGAGAATTCCCGGCTAGCAGCTTCCCTGTGGCGGGGAAGTGCAAACGTACACGTTTTCGGCCGAAAACGCGTTTTCCGGCGAAATCGCACACCACGGATCTTTCTGAGAAAAAGCAAGCACGGAGGACGAGAACCGCTTTTGCCCTGCGTAGCGTTCCGGGCAGCGGGTAGAACCAGGCAGAGAATTCCCGGCTAGCAGCTTCCCTGTGGCGGGGAAGTGCAAACGTACACGTTTTCGGCCGAAAACGCGTTTTCCGGCGAAAACGCACACCACGGCTCTTTCTGAGAAAAAGCAAGCACGGAGGACGAGAACCGCTTTTGCCCTGCGTAGCGTTCCGGGCAGCGGGTAGAACCAGGCAGAGAATTCCCGGCTAGCAGCTTCCCTGTGGCGGGGAAGTGCAAACGTACACGTTTTCGGCCGAAAACGCGTTTTCTGGCGAAATCGCACACCACGGCTCTTTCTGAGAAAAAGCAAGCACGGAGGACGAGAACCGCTTTTGCCCTGCGTAGCGTTCCGGGCAGCGGGTAGAACCAGGCAGAGAATTCCCGGCTAGCAGCTTCCCTGTGGCGGGGAAGTGCAAACGTACACGTTTTCGGCCGAAAACGCGTTTTCTGGCGAAATCGCACACCACGGCTCTTTCTGAGAAAAAGCAAGCACGGAGGACGAGAACCGCTTTTGCCCTGCGTAGCGTTCCGGGCAGCGGGTAGAACCAGGCAGAGAATTCCCGGCTAGCAGCTTCCCTGTGGCGGGGAAGTGCAAACGTACACGTTTTCGGCCGAAAACGCGTTTTCCGGAGAAATCGCACACCACGGCTCTTTCTGAGAAAAAGCAAGCACGGAGGATGAGAACCGCTTTTGCCCTGCGTAGCGTTCCGGGCAGCGGGTAGAACCAGGCAGAGAATTCCCGGCTAGCAGCTTCCCTGTGGCGGGGAAGTGCAAACGTAAACGTTTTCGGCCGAAAACGTGTTTTCCGGCGAAAACGCACACCACGGCTCTTTCTGAGAAAAAGCAAGCACGGAGGACGAGAACCGCTTTTGCCCTGCGTAGCGTTCCGGGCAGCGGGTAGAACCAGGCAGAGAATTCCCGGCTAGCAGCTTCCCTGTGGCGGGGAAGTGCAAACGTACACGTTTTCGGCCGAAAACGCGTTTTCCGGCGAAATCGCAGACCACGGCCCTTTCTGAGAAAAAGCAAGCACGGAGGACGAGAACCGCTTTTGCCCTGCGTAGCGTTCCGGGCAGCGGGTAGAACCAGGCAGAGAATTCCCGGCTAGCAGCTTCCCTGTGGCGGGGAAGTGCAAACGTACACGTTTTCGGCCGAAAACGCGTTTTCCGGCGAAATCGCACACCACGGCTCTTTCTGAGAAAAAGCAAGCACGGAGGACGAGAACCGCTTTTGCCCTGCGTAGCGTTCCGGGCAGCGGGTAGAACCAGGCAGAGAATTCCCGGCTAGCAGCTTCCCTGTGGCGGGGAAGTGCAAACGTACACGTTTTCGGCCGAAAACGCGTTTTCCGGCGAAATCGCACACCACGGCTCTTTCTGAGAAAAAGCAAGCACGGAGGACGAGAACCGCTTTTGCCCTGCGTAGCGTTCCGGGCAGCGGGTAGAACCAGGCAGAGAATTCCCGGCTAGCAGCTTCCCTGTGGCGGGGAAGTGCAAACGTACACGTTTTCGGCCGAAAACGCGTTTTCCGGCGAAAACGCACACCACGGCTCTTTCTGAGAAAAAGCAAGCACGGAGGACGAGAACCGCTTTTGCCCTGCGTAGCGTTCCGGGCAGCGGGTAGAACCAGGCAGAGAATTTCCGGCTAGCAGCTTCCCTGTGGAGGGGAAGTGCAAACGTACACGTTTTCGGCCGAAAACGCGTTTTCCGGCGAAAACGCACACCACGGCTCTTTCTGAGAAAAAGCAAGCACGGAGGATGAGAACCGCTTTTGCCCTGCGTAGCGTTCCGGGCAGCGGGTAGAACCAGGCAGAGAATTCCCGGCTAGCAGCTTCCCTGTGGCGGGGAAGTGCAAACGTACACGTTTTCGGCCGAAAACGCGTTTTCCGGCGAAATCGCACACCACGGCTCTTTCTGAGAAAAAGCAAGCACGGAGGACGAGAACCGCTTTTGCCCTGCGTAGCGTTCCGGGCAGCGGGTAGAACCAGGCAGAGAATTCCCGGCTAGCAGCTTCCCTGTGGCGGGGAAGTGCAAACGTACACGTTTTCGGCCGAAAACGCGTTTTCTGGCGAAATCGCACACCACGGCTCTTTCTGAGAAAAAGCAAGCACGGAGGACGAGAACCGCTTTTGCCCTGCGTAGCGTTCCGGGCAGCGGGTAGAACCAGGCAGAGAATTCCCGGCTAGCAGCTTCCCTGTGGCGGGGAAGTGCAAACGTACACGTTTTCGGCCGAAAACGCGTTTTCCGGAGAAATCGCATACCACGGCTCTTTCTGAGAAAAAGCAAGCACGGAGGACGAGAACCGCTTTTGCCCTGCGTAGCGTTCCGGGCAGCGGGTAGAACCAGGCAGAGAATTCCCGGCTAGCAGCTTCCCTGTGGCGGGGAAGTGCAAACGTACACGTTTTCGGCCGAAAACGCGTTTTCCGGCGAAATCGCACACCACGGCTCTTTCTGAGAAAAAGCAAGCACGGAGGACGAGAACCGCTTTTGCCCTGCGTAGCGTTCCGGGCAGCGGGTAGAACCAGGCAGAGAATTCCCGGCTAGCAGCTTCCCTGTGGCGGGGAAGTGCAAACGTACACGTTTTCGGCCGAAAACGCGTTTTCCGGCGAAATCGCACACCACGGCTCTTTCTGAGAAAAAGCAAGCACGGAGGACGAGAACCGCTTTTGCCCTGCGTAGCGTTCCGGGCAGCGGGTAGAACCAGGCAGAGAATTCCCGGCTAGCAGCTTCCCTGTGGCGGGGAAGTGCAAACGTACACGTTTTCGGCCGAAAACGCGTTTTCCGGCGAAAACGCACACCACGGCTCTTTCTGAGAAAAAGCAAGCACGGAGGACGAGAACCGCTTTTGCCCTGCGTAGCGTTCCGGGCAGCGGGTAGAACCAGGCAGAGAATTCCCGGCTAGCATCTTCCCTGTGGCGGGGAAGTGCAAACGTACACGTTTTCGGCCGAAAACGCGTTTTCCGGCGAAAACGCACACCACGGCTCTTTCTGAGAAAAAGCAAGCACGGAGGACGAGAACCGCTTTTGCCCTGCGTAGCGTTCCGGGCAGCGGGTAGAACCAGGCAGAGAATTCCCGGCTAGCAGCTTCCCTGTGGCGGGGAAGTGCAAACGTACACGTTTTCGGCCGAAAACGCGTTTTCCGGCGAAAACGCACACCACGGCTCTTTCTGAGAAAAAGCAAGCACGGAGGACGAGAACCGCTTTTGCCCTGCGTAGCGTTCCGGGCAGCGGGTAGAACCAGGCAGAGAATTTCCGGCTAGCAGCTTCCCTGTGGAGGGGAAGTGCAAACGTACACGTTTTCGGCCGAAAACGCGTTTTCCGGCGAAAACGCACACCACGGCTCTTTCTGAGAAAAAGCAAGCACGGAGGACGAGAACCGCTTTTGCCCTGCGTAGCGTTCCGGGCAGCGGGTAGAACCAGGCAGAGAATTCCCGGCTAGCAGCTTCCCTGTGGCGGGGAAGTGCAAACGTACACGTTTTCGGCCGAAAACGCGTTTTCCGGCGAAAACGCACACCACGGCTCTTTCTGAGAAAAAGCAAGCACGGAGGACGAGAACCGCTTCTGCCCTGCGTAGCGTTCCGGGCAGCGGGTAGAACCAGGCAGAGAATTCCCGGCTAGCAGCTTCCCTGTGGCGGGGAAGTGCAAACGTACACGTTTTCGGCCGAAAACGCGTTTTCCGGCGAAATCGCACACCACGGCTCTTTCTGAGAAAAAGCAAGCACGGAGGACGAGAACCGCTTTTGCCCTGCGTAGCGTTCCGGGTAGCGGGTAGAACCAGGCAGAGAATTCCCGGCTAGCAGCTTCCCTGTGGCGGGGAAGTGCAAACGTACACGTTTTCGGCCGAAAACGCGTTTTCCGGCGAAAACGCACACCACGGCTCTTTCTGAGAAAAAGCAAGCACGGAGGACGAGAACCGCTTTTGCCCTGCGTAGCGTTACGGGCAGCGGGTAGAACCAGGCAGAGAATTCCCGGCTAGCAGCTTCCCTGTGGCGGGGAAGTGCAAACGTACACGTTTTCGGCCGAAAACGCGTTTTCCGGCGAAAACGCACACCACGGCTCTTTCTGAGAAAAAGCAAGCACGGAGGAAGAGAACCGCTTTTGCCCTGCGTAGCGTTCCGGGCAGCGGGTAGAACCAGGCAGAGAATTCCCGGCTAGCAGCTTCCCTGTGGCGGGGAAGTGCAAACGTACACGTTTTCGGCCGAAAACGCGTTTTCCGGCGAAATCGCACACCACGGCTCTTTCTGAGAAAAAGCAAGCACGGAGGACGAGAACCGCTTTTGCCCTGCGTAGCGTTCCGGGCAGCGGGTAGAACCAGGCAGAGAATTCCCGGCTAGCAGCTTCCCTGTGGCGGGGAAGTGCAAACGTACACGTTTTCGGCCGAAAACGCGTTTTCCGGCGAAATCGCACACCACGGCTCTTTCTGAGAAAAAGCAAGCACGGAGGACGAGAACCGCTTTTGCCCTGCGTAGCGTTCCGGGCAGCGGGTAGAACCAGGCAGAGAATTCCCGGCTAGCAGCTTCCCTGTGGCGGGGAAGTGCAAACGTACACGTTTTCGGCCGAAAACGCGTTTTCTGGCGAAATCGCACACCACGGCTCTTTCTGAGAAAAAGCAAGCACGGAGGAAGAGAACCGCTTTTGCCCTGCGTAGCGTTCCGGGCAGCGGGTAGAACCAGGCAGAGAATTCCCGGCTAGCAGCTTCCCTGTGGCGGGGAAGTGCAAACGTACACGTTTTCGGCCGAAAACGCGTTTTCCGGCGAAATCGCATACCACGGCTCTTTCTGAGAAAAAGCAAGCACGGAGGACGAGAACCGCTTTTGCCCTGCGTAGCGTTCCGGGCAGCGGGTAGAACCAGGCAGAGAATTCCCGGCTAGCAGCTTCCCTGTGGCGGGGAAGTGCAAACGTACACGTTTTCGGCCGAAAACGCGTTTTCCGGCGAAATCGCACACCACGGCTCTTTCTGAGAAAAAGCAAGCACGGAGGACGAGAACCGCTTTTGCGCTGCGTAGCGTTCCGAGCAGCGGGTAGAACCAGGCAGAGAATTCCCGGCTAGCAGCTTCCCTGTGGCGGGGAAGTGCAAACGTACACGTTTTCGGCCGAAAACGCGTTTTCCGGCGAAAACGCACACCACGGCTCTTTCTGAGAAAAAGCAAGCACGGAGGACGAGAACCGCTTTTGCCCTGCGTAGCGATCCGGGCAGCGGGTAGAACCAGGCAGAGAATTCCCGGCTAGCAGCTTCCCTGTGGCGGGGAAGTGCAAACGTACACGTTTTCGGCCGAAAACGCGTTTTCCGGCGAAAACGCACACCACGGCTCTTTCTGAGAAAAAGCAAGCACGGAGGATGAGAACCGCTTTTGCCCTGCGTAGCGTTCCGGGCAGCGGGTAGAACCAGGCAGAGAATTCCCGGCTAGCAGCTTCCCTGTGGCGGGGAAGTGCAAACGTACACGTTTTCGGCCGAAAACGCGTTTTCTGGCGAAATCGCACACCACGGCTCTTTCTGAGAAAAAGCAAGCACGGAGGACGAGAACCGCTTTTGCCCTGCGTAGCGTTCCGGGCAGCGGGTAGAACCAGGCAGAGAATTCCCGGCTAGCAGCTTCCCTGTGGCGGGGAAGTGCAAACGTACACGTTTTCGGCCGAAAACGCGTTTTCTGGCGAAATCGCACACCACGGCTCTTTCTGAGAAAAAGCAAGCACGGAGGACGAGAACCGCTTTTGCCCTGCGTAGCGTTCCGGGCAGCGGGTAGAACCAGGCAGAGAATTCCCGGCTAGCAGCTTCCCTGTGGCGGGGAAGTGCAAACGTACACGTTTTCGGCCGAAAACGCGTTTTCCGGAGAAATCGCACACCACGGCTCTTTCTGAGAAAAAGCAAGCACGGAGGATGAGAACCGCTTTTGCCCTGCGTAGCGTTCCGGGCAGCGGGTAGAACCAGGCAGAGAATTCCCGGCTAGCAGCTTCCCTGTGGCGGGGAAGTGCAAACGTAAACGTTTTCGGCCGAAAACGTGTTTTCCGGCGAAAACGCACACCACGGCTCTTTCTGAGAAAAAGCAAGCACGGAGGACGAGAACCGCTTTTGCCCTGCGTAGCGTTCCGGGCAGCGGGTAGAACCAGGCAGAGAATTCCCGGCTAGCAGCTTCCCTGTGGCGGGGAAGTGCAAACGTACACGTTTTCGGCCGAAAACGCGTTTTCCGGCGAAATCGCAGACCACGGCTCTTTCTGAGAAAAAGCAAGCACGGAGGACGAGAACCGCTTTTGCCCTGCGTAGCGTTCCGGGCAGCGGGTAGAACCAGGCAGAGAATTCCCGGCTAGCAGCTTCCCTGTGGCGGGGAAGTGCAAACGTACACGTTTTCGGCCGAAAACGCGTTTTCCGGCGAAATCGCACACCACGGCTCTTTCTGAGAAAAAGCAAGCACGGAGGACGAGAACCGCTTTTGCCCTGCGTAGCGTTCCGGGCAGCGGGTAGAACCAGGCAGAGAATTCCCGGCTAGCAGCTTCCCTGTGGCGGGGAAGTGCAAACGTACACGTTTTCGGCCGAAAACGCGTTTTCCGGCGAAATCGCACACCACGGCTCTTTCTGAGAAAAAGCAAGCACGGAGGACGAGAACCGCTTTTGCCCTGCGTAGCGTTCCGGGCAGCGGGTAGAACCAGGCAGAGAATTCCCGGCTAGCAGCTTCCCTGTGGCGGGGAAGTGCAAACGTACACGTTTTCGGCCGAAAACGCGTTTTCCGGCGAAAACGCACACCACGGCTCTTTCTGAGAAAAAGCAAGCACGGAGGACGAGAACCGCTTTTGCCCTGCGTAGCGTTCCGGGCAGCGGGTAGAACCAGGCAGAGAATTCCCGGCTAGCAGCTTCCCTGTGGCGGGGAAGTGCAAACGTACACGTTTTCGGCCGAAAACGCGTTTTCCGGCGAAAACGCACACCACGGCTCTTTCTGAGAAAAAGCAAGCACGGAGGACGAGAACCGCTTTTGCCCTGCGTAGCGTTCCGGGCAGCGGGTAGAACCAGGCAGAGAATTCCCGGCTAGCAGCTTCCCTGTGGCGGGGAAGTGCAAACGTACACGTTTTCGGCCGAAAACGCGTTTTCCGGCGAAAACGCACACCACGGCTCTTTCTGAGAAAAAGCAAGCACGGAGGACGAGAACCGCTTTTGCCCTGCGTAGCGTTCCGGGCAGCGGGTAGAACCAGGCAGAGAATTCCCGGCTAGCAGCTTCCCTGTGGCGGGGAAGTGCAAACGTACACGTTTTCGGCCGAAAACGCGTTTTCCGGCGAAAACGCACACCACGGCTCTTTCTGAGAAAAAGCAAGCACGGAGGAAGAGAACCGCTTTTGCCCTGCGTAGCGTTCCGGGCAGCGGGTAGAACCAGGCAGAGAATTCCCGGCTAGCAGCTTCCCTGTGGCGGGGAAGTGCAAACGTACACGTTTTCGGCCGAAAACGCGTTTTCCGGCGAAAACGCACACCACGGCTCTTTCTGAGAAAAAGCAAGCACGGAGGACGAGAACCGCTTTTGCCCTGCGTAGCGTTCCGGGCAGCGGGTAGAACCAGGCAGAGAATTCCCGGCTAGCAGCTTCCCTGTGGCGGGGAAGTGCAAACGTACACGTTTTCGGCCGAAAACGCGTTTTTAGGCGAAATCGCACACCACGGCTCTTTCTGAGAAAAAGCAAGCACGGAGGACGAGAACCGCTTTTGCCCTGCGTAGCGTTCCGGGCAGCGGGTAGAACCAGGCAGAGAATTCTCGGCTAGCAGCTTCCCTGTGGCGGGGAAGTGCAAACGTACACGTTTTCGGCCGAAAACGCGTTTTCCGGCGAAAACGCACACCACGGCTCTTTCTGAGAAAAAGCAAGCACGGAGGACGAGAACCGCTTTTGCCCTGCGTAGCGTTCCGGGCAGCGGGTAGAACCAGGCAGAGAATTCCCGGCTAGCAGCTTCCCTGTGGCGGGGAAGTGCAAACGTACACGTTTTCGGCCGAAAACGCGTTTTCCGGCGAAATCGCACACCACGGCTCTTTCTGAGAAAAAGCAAGCACGGAGGACGAGAACCGCTTTTGCCCTGCGTAGCGTTCCGGGCAGCGGGTAGAACCAGGCAGAGAATTCCCGGCTAGCAGCTTCCCTGTGGCGGGGAAGTGCAAACGTACACGTTTTCGGCCGAAAACGCGTTTTCCGGCGAAATCGCACACCACGGCTCTTTCTGAGAAAAAGCAAGCACGGAGGACGAGAACCGCTTTTGCCCTGCGTAGCGTTCCGGGCAGCGGGTAGAACCAGGCAGAGAATTCCCGGCTAGCAGCTTCCCTGTGGCGGGGAAGTGCAAACGTACACGTTTTCGGCCGAAAACGCGTTTTCCGGCGAAAACGCACACCACGGCTCTTTCTGAGAAAAAGCAAGCACGGAGGACGAGAACCGCTTTTGCCCTGCGTAGCGTTCCGGGCAGCGGGTAGAACCAGGCAGAGAATTCCGGGCTAGCAGCTTCCCTGTGGCGGGGAAGTGCAAACGTACACGTTTTCGGCCGAAAACGCGTTTTCTGGCGAAATCGCACACCACGGCTCTTTCTGAGAAAAAGCAAGCACGGAGGACGAGAACCGCTTTTGCCCTGCGTAGCGTTCCGGGCAGCGGGTAGAACCAGGCAGAGAATTCCCGGCTAGCAGCTTCCCTGTGGCGGGGAAGTGCAAACGTACACGTTTTCGGCCGAAAACGCGTTTTCCGGCGAAAACGCACACCACGGCTCTTTCTGAGAAAAAGCAAGCACGGAGGACGAGAACCGCTTTTGCCCTGCGTAGCGTTCCGGGCAGCGGGTAGAACCAGGCAGAGAATTCCCGGCTAGCAGCTTCCCTGTGGCGGGGAAGTGCAAACGTACACGTTTTCGGCCGAAAACGCGTTTTCCGGCGAAAACTCACACCACGGCTCTTTCTGAGATAAAGCAAGCACGGAGGACGAGAACCGCTTTTGCCCTGCGTAGCGTTCCGGGCAGCGGGTAGAACCAGGCAGAGAATTCCCGGCTAGCAGCTTCCCTGTGGCGGGGAAGTGCAAACGTACACGTTTTCGGCCGAAAACGCGTTTTCCGGCGAAATCGCACACCACGGATCTTTCTGAGAAAAAGCAAGCACGGAGGACGAGAACCGCTTTTGCCCTGCGTAGCGTTCCGGGCAGCGGGTAGAACCAGGCAGAGAATTCCCGGCTAGCATCTTCCCTGTGGCGGGGAAGTGCAAACGTACACGTTTTCGGCCGAAAACGCGTTTTCCGGCGAAAACGCACACCACGGCTCTTTCTGAGAAAAAGCAAGCACGGAGGACGAGAACCGCTTTTGCCCTGCGTAGCGTTCCGGGCAGCGGGTAGAACCAGGCAGAGAATTCCCGGCTAGCAGCTTCCCTGTGGCGGGGAAGTGCAAACGTACACGTTTTCGGCCGAAAACGCGTTTTCCGGCGAAAACGCACACCACGGCTCTTTCTGAGAAAAAGCAAGCACGGAGGACGAGAACCGCTTTTGCCCTGCGTAGCGTTCCGGGCAGCGGGTAGAACCAGGCAGAGAATTTCCGGCTAGCAGCTTCCCTGTGGAGGGGAAGTGCAAACGTACACGTTTTCGGCCGAAAACGCGTTTTCCGGCGAAAACGCACACCACGGCTCTTTCTGAGAAAAAGCAAGCACGGAGGACGAGAACCGCTTTTGCCCTGCGTAGCGTTCCGGGCAGCGGGTAGAACCAGGCAGAGAATTCCCGGCTAGCAGCTTCCCTGTGGCGGGGAAGTGCAAACGTACACGTTTTCGGCCGAAAACGCGTTTTCCGGCGAAAACGCACACCACGGCTCTTTCTGAGAAAAAGCAAGCACGGAGGACGAGAACCGCTTTTGCCCTGCGTAGCGTTCCGGGCAGCGGGTAGAACCAGGCAGAGAATTCCCGGCTAGCAGCTTCCCTGTGGCGGGGAAGTGCAAACGTACACGTTTTCGGCCGAAAACGCGTTTTCCGGCGAAATCGCACACCACGGCTCTTTCTGAGAAAAAGCAAGCACGGAGGACGAGAACCGCTTTTGCCCTGCGTAGCGTTCCGGGTAGCGGGTAGAACCAGGCAGAGAATTCCCGGCTAGCAGCTTCCCTGTGGCGGGGAAGTGCAAACGTACACGTTTTCGGCCGAAAACGCGTTTTCCGGCGAAAACGCACACCACGGCTCTTTCTGAGAAAAAGCAAGCACGGAGGACGAGAACCGCTTTTGCCCTGCGTAGCGTTACGGGCAGCGGGTAGAACCAGGCAGAGAATTCCCGGCTAGCAGCTTCCCTGTGGCGGGGAAGTGCAAACGTACACGTTTTCGGCCGAAAACGCGTTTTCCGGCGAAAACGCACACCACGGCTCTTTCTGAGAAAAAGCAAGCACGGAGGAAGAGAACCGCTTTTGCCCTGCGTAGCGTTCCGGGCAGCGGGTAGAACCAGGCAGAGAATTCCCGGCTAGCAGCTTCCCTGTGGCGGGGAAGTGCAAACGTACACGTTTTCGGCCGAAAACGCGTTTTCCGGCGAAATCGCACACCACGGCTCTTTCTGAGAAAAAGCAAGCACGGAGGACGAGAACCGCTTTTGCCCTGCGTAGCGTTCCGGGCAGCGGGTAGAACCAGGCAGAGAATTCCCGGCTAGCAGCTTCCCTGTGGCGGGGAAGTGCAAACGTACACGTTTTCGGCCGAAAACGCGTTTTCCGGCGAAATCGCACACCACGGCTCTTTCTGAGAAAAAGCAAGCACGGAGGACGAGAACCGCTTTTGCCCTGCGTAGCGTTCCGGGCAGCGGGTAGAACCAGGCAGAGAATTCCCGGCTAGCAGCTTCCCTGTGGCGGGGAAGTGCAAACGTACACGTTTTCGGCCGAAAACGCGTTTTCTGGCGAAATCGCACACCACGGCTCTTTCTGAGAAAAAGCAAGCACGGAGGAAGAGAACCGCTTTTGCCCTGCGTAGCGTTCCGGGCAGCGGGTAGAACCAGGCAGAGAATTCCCGGCTAGCAGCTTCCCTGTGGCGGGGAAGTGCAAACGTACACGTTTTCGGCCGAAAACGCGTTTTCCGGCGAAATCGCATACCACGGCTCTTTCTGAGAAAAAGCAAGCACGGAGGACGAGAACCGCTTTTGCCCTGCGTAGCGTTCCGGGCAGCGGGTAGAACCAGGCAGAGAATTCCCGGCTAGCAGCTTCCCTGTGGCGGGGAAGTGCAAACGTACACGTTTTCGGCCGAAAACGCGTTTTCCGGCGAAATCGCACACCACGGCTCTTTCTGAGAAAAAGCAAGCACGGAGGACGAGAACCGCTTTTGCGCTGCGTAGCGTTCCGAGCAGCGGGTAGAACCAGGCAGAGAATTCCCGGCTAGCAGCTTCCCTGTGGCGGGGAAGTGCAAACGTACACGTTTTCGGCCGAAAACGCGTTTTCCGGCGAAAACGCACACCACGGCTCTTTCTGAGAAAAAGCAAGCACGGAGGACGAGAACCGCTTTTGCCCTGCGTAGCGATCCGGGCAGCGGGTAGAACCAGGCAGAGAATTCCCGGCTAGCAGCTTCCCTGTGGCGGGGAAGTGCAAACGTACACGTTTTCGGCCGAAAACGCGTTTTCCGGCGAAAACGCACACCACGGCTCTTTCTGAGAAAAAGCAAGCACGGATGATGAGAACCGCTTTTGCCCTGCGTAGCGTTCCGGGCAGCGGGTAGAACCAGGCAGAGAATTCCCGGCTAGCAGCTTCCCTGTGGCGGGGAAGTGCAAACGTACACGTTTTCGGCCGAAAACGCGTTTTCTGGCGAAATCGCACACCACGGCTCTTTCTGAGAAAAAGCAAGCACGGAGGACGAGAACCGCTTTTGCCCTGCGTAGCGTTCCGGGCAGCGGGTAGAACCAGGCAGAGAATTCCCGGCTAGCAGCTTCCCTGTGGCGGGGAAGTGCAAACGTACACGTTTTCGGCCGAAAACGCGTTTTCTGGCGAAATCGCACACCACGGCTCTTTCTGAGAAAAAGCAAGCACGGAGGACGAGAACCGCTTTTGCCCTGCGTAGCGTTCCGGGCAGCGGGTAGAACCAGGCAGAGAATTCCCGGCTAGCAGCTTCCCTGTGGCGGGGAAGTGCAAACGTACACGTTTTCGGCCGAAAACGCGTTTTCCGGAGAAATCGCACACCACGGCTCTTTCTGAGAAAAAGCAAGCACGGAGGACGAGAACCGCTTTTGCCCTGCGTAGCGTTCCGGGCAGCGGGTAGAACCAGGCAGAGAATTCCCGGCTAGCAGCTTCCCTGTGGCGGGGAAGTGCAAACGTAAACGTTTTCGGCCGAAAACGTGTTTTCCGGCGAAAACGCACACCACGGCTCTTTCTGAGAAAAAGCAAGCACGGAGGACGAGAACCGCTTTTGCCCTGCGTAGCGTTCCGGGCAGCGGGTAGAACCAGGCAGAGAATTCCCGGCTAGCAGCTTCCCTGTGGCGGGGAAGTGCAAACGTACACGTTTTCGGCCGAAAACGCGTTTTCCGGCGAAATCGCAGACCACGGCTCTTTCTGAGAAAAAGCAAGCACGGAGGACGAGAACCGCTTTTGCCCTGCGTAGCGTTCCGGGCAGCGGGTAGAACCAGGCAGAGAATTCCCGGCTAGCAGCTTCCCTGTGGCGGGGAAGTGCAAACGTACACGTTTTCGGCCGAAAACGCGTTTTCCGGCGAAATCGCACACCACGGCTCTTTCTGAGAAAAAGCAAGCACGGAGGACGAGAACCGCTTTTGCCCTGCGTAGCGTTCCGGGCAGCGGGTAGAACCAGGCAGAGAATTCCCGGCTAGCAGCTTCCCTGTGGCGGGGAAGTGCAAACGTACACGTTTTCGGCCGAAAACGCGTTTTCCGGCGAAATCGCACACCACGGCTCTTTCTGAGAAAAAGCAAGCACGGAGGACGAGAACCGCTTTTGCCCTGCGTAGCGTTCCGGGCAGCGGGTAGAACCAGGCAGAGAATTCCCGGCTAGCAGCTTCCCTGTGGCGGGGAAGTGCAAACGTACACGTTTTCGGCCGAAAACGCGTTTTCCGGCGAAAACGCACACCACGGCTCTTTCTGAGAAAAAGCAAGCACGGAGGACGAGAACCGCTTTTGCCCTGCGTAGCGTTCCGGGCAGCGGGTAGAACCAGGCAGAGAATTCCCGGCTAGCAGCTTCCCTGTGGCGGGGAAGTGCAAACGTACACGTTTTCGGCCGAAAACGCGTTTTCCGGCGAAAACGCACACCACGGCTCTTTCTGAGAAAAAGCAAGCACGGAGGACGAGAACCGCTTTTGCCCTGCGTAGCGTTCCGGGCAGCGGGTAGAACCAGGCAGAGAATTCCCGGCTAGCAGCTTCCCTGTGGCGGGGAAGTGCAAACGTACACGTTTTCGGCCGAAAACGCGTTTTCCGGCGAAAACGCACACCACGGCTCTTTCTGAGAAAAAGCAAGCACGGAGGACGAGAACCGCTTTTGCCCTGCGTAGCGTTCCGGGCAGCGGGTAGAACCAGGCAGAGAATTCCCGGCTAGCAGCTTCCCTGTGGCGGGGAAGTGCAAACGTACACGTTTTCGGCCGAAAACGCGTTTTCCGGCGAAAACGCACACCACGGCTCTTTCTGAGAAAAAGCAAGCACGGAGGAAGAGAACCGCTTTTGCCCTGCGTAGCGTTCCGGGCAGCGGGTAGAACCAGGCAGAGAATTCCCGGCTAGCAGCTTCCCTGTGGCGGGGAAGTGCAAACGTACACGTTTTCGGCCGAAAACGCGTTTTCCGGCGAAAACGCACACCACGGCTCTTTCTGAGAAAAAGCAAGCACGGAGGACGAGAACCGCTTTTGCCCTGCGTAGCGTTCCGGGCAGCGGGTAGAACCAGGCAGAGAATTCCCGGCTAGCAGCTTCCCTGTGGCGGGGAAGTGCAAACGTACACGTTTTCGGCCGAAAACGCGTTTTTAGGCGAAATCGCACACCACGGCTCTTTCTGAGAAAAAGCAAGCACGGAGGACGAGAACCGCTTTTGCCCTGCGTAGCGTTCCGGGCAGCGGGTAGAACCAGGCAGAGAATTCTCGGCTAGCAGCTTCCCTGTGGCGGGGAAGTGCAAACGTACACGTTTTCGGCCGAAAACGCGTTTTCCGGCGAAAACGCACACCACGGCTCTTTCTGAGAAAAAGCAAGCACGGAGGACGAGAACCGCTTTTGCCCTGCGTAGCGTTCCGGGCAGCGGGTAGAACCAGGCAGAGAATTCCCGGCTAGCAGCTTCCCTGTGGCGGGGAAGTGCAAACGTACACGTTTTCGGCCGAAAACGCGTTTTCCGGCGAAATCGCACACCACGGCTCTTTCTGAGAAAAAGCAAGCACGGAGGACGAGAACCGCTTTTGCCCTGCGTAGCGTTCCGGGCAGCGGGTAGAACCAGGCAGAGAATTCCCGGCTAGCAGCTTCCCTGTGGCGGGGAAGTGCAAACGTACACGTTTTCGGCCGAAAACGCGTTTTCCGGCGAAATCGCACACCACGGCTCTTTCTGAGAAAAAGCAAGCACGGAGGACGAGAACCGCTTTTGCCCTGCGTAGCGTTCCGGGCAGCGGGTAGAACCAGGCAGAGAATTCCCGGCTAGCAGCTTCCCTGTGGCGGGGAAGTGCAAACGTACACGTTTTCGGCCGAAAACGCGTTTTCCGGCGAAAACGCACACCACGGCTCTTTCTGAGAAAAAGCAAGCACGGAGGACGAGAACCGCTTTTGCCCTGCGTAGCGTTCCGGGCAGCGGGTAGAACCAGGCAGAGAATTCCGGGCTAGCAGCTTCCCTGTGGCGGGGAAGTGCAAACGTACACGTTTTCGGCCGAAAACGCGTTTTCTGGCGAAATCGCACACCACGGCTCTTTCTGAGAAAAAGCAAGCACGGAGGACGAGAACCGCTTTTGCCCTGCGTAGCGTTCCGGGCAGCGGGTAGAACCAGGCAGAGAATTCCCGGCTAGCAGCTTCCCTGTGGCGGGGAAGTGCAAACGTACACGTTTTCGGCCGAAAACGCGTTTTCCGGCGAAAACGCACACCACGGCTCTTTCTGAGAAAAAGCAAGCACGGAGGACGAGAACCGCTTTTGCCCTGCGTAGCGTTCCGGGCAGCGGGTAGAACCAGGCAGAGAATTCCCGGCTAGCAGCTTCCCTGTGGCGGGGAAGTGCAAACGTACACGTTTTCGGCCGAAAACGCGTTTTCCGGCGAAAACTCACACCACGGCTCTTTCTGAGATAAAGCAAGCACGGAGGACGAGAACCGCTTTTGCCCTGCGTAGCGTTCCGGGCAGCGGGTAGAACCAGGCAGAGAATTCCCGGCTAGCAGCTTCCCTGTGGCGGGGAAGTGCAAACGTACACGTTTTCGGCCGAAAACGCGTTTTCCGGCGAAATCGCACACCACGGATCTTTCTGAGAAAAAGCAAGCACGGAGGACGAGAACCGCTTTTGCCCTGCGTAGCGTTCCGGGCAGCGGGTAGAACCAGGCAGAGAATTCCCGGCTAGCAGCTTCCCTGTGGCGGGGAAGTGCAAACGTACACGTTTTCGGCCGAAAACGCGTTTTCCGGCGAAAACGCACACCACGGCTCTTTCTGAGAAAAAGCAAGCACGGAGGACGAGAACCGCTTTTGCCCTGCGTAGCGTTCCGGGCAGCGGGTAGAACCAGGCAGAGAATTCCCGGCTAGCAGCTTCCCTGTGGCGGGGAAGTGCAAACGTACACGTTTTCGGCCGAAAACGCGTTTTCCGGCGAAATCGCACACCACGGATCTTTCTGAGAAAAAGCAAGCACGGAGGACGAGAACCGCTTTTGCCCTGCGTAGCGTTCCGGGCAGCGGGTAGAACCAGGCAGAGAATTCCCGGCTAGCAGCTTCCCTGTGGCGGGGAAGTGCAAACGTACACGTTTTCGGCCGAAAACGCGTTTTCCGGCGAAAACTCACACCACGGCTCTTTCTGAGATAAAGCAAGCACGGAGGACGAGAACCGCTTTTGCCCTGCGTAGCGTTCCGGGCAGCGGGTAGAACCAGGCAGAGAATTCCCGGCTAGCAGCTTCCCTGTGGCGGGGAAGTGCAAACGTACACGTTTTCGGCCGAAAACGCGTTTTCCGGCGAAATCGCACACCACGGCTCTTTCTGAGAAAAAGCAAGCACGGAGGACGAGAACCGCTTTTGCCCTGCGTAGCGTTCCGGGCAGCGGGTAGAACCAGGCAGAGAATTCCCGGCTAGCAGCTTCCCTGTGGCGGGGAAGTGCAAACGTACACGTTTTCGGCCGAAAACGCGTTTTCCGGCGAAAACGCACACCACGGCTCTTTCTGAGAAAAAGCAAGCACGGAGGACGAGAACCGCTTTTGCCCTGCGTAGCGTTCCGGGCAGCGGGTAGAACCAGGCAGAGAATTCCCGGCTAGCAGCTTCCCTGTGGCGGGGAAGTGCAAACGTACACGTTTTCGGCCGAAAACGCGTTTTCCGGCGAAATCGCACACCACGGCTCTTTCTGAGAAAAAGCAAGCACGGAGGACGAGAACCGCTTTTGCCCTGCGTAGCGTTCCGGGCAGCGGGTAGAACCAGGCAGAGAATTCACGGCTAGCAGCTTCCCTGTGGCGGGGAAGTGCAAACGTACACGTTTTCGGCCGAAAACGCGTTTTCCGGCGAAATCGCACACCACGGATCTTTCTGAGAAAAAGCAAGCACGGAGGACGAGAACCGCTTTTGCCCTGCGTAGCGTTCCGGGCAGCGGGTAGAACCAGGCAGAGAATTCCCGGCTAGCAGCTTCCCTGTGGCGGGGAAGTGCAAACGTA
The DNA here is from genome assembly GCF_965140245.1 of Athene noctua. Classification (NCBI taxonomy): domain Eukaryota; kingdom Metazoa; phylum Chordata; class Aves; order Strigiformes; family Strigidae; genus Athene; species Athene noctua. The sequence continues at coordinate 56,031 of NW_027437669.1, forward strand.
CACGTTTTCGGCCGAAAACGCGTTTTCTGGCGAAATCGCACACCACGGCTCTTTCTGAGAAAAAGCAAGCACGGAGGACGAGAACCGCTTTTGCCCTGCGTAGCGTTCCGGGCAGCGGGTAGAACCAGGCAGAGAATTCCCGGCTAGCAGCTTCCCTGTGGCGGGGAAGTGCAAACGTACACGTTTTCGGCCGAAAACGCGTTTTCCGGCGAAAACTCACACCACGGCTCTTTCTGAGAAAAAGCAAGCACGGAGGACGAGAACCGCTTTTGCCCTGCGTAGCGTTCCGGGCAGCGGGTAGAACCAGGCAGAGAATTCCCGGCTAGCAGCTTCCCTGTGGCGGGGAAGTGCAAACGTACACGTTTTCGGCCGAAAACGCGTTTTCCGGCGAAATCGCACACCACGGCTCTTTCTGAGAAAAAGCAAGCACGGAGGACGAGAACCGCTTTTGCCCTGCGTAGCGTTCCGGGCAGCGGGTAGAACCAGGCAGAGAATTCCCGGCTAGCAGCTTCCCTGTGGCGGGGAAGTGCAAACGTACACGTTTTCGGCCGAAAACGCGTTTTCCGGCGAAATCGCACACCACGGCTCTTTCTGAGAAAAAGCAAGCACGGAGGACGAGAACCGCTTTTGCCCTGCGTAGCGTTCCGGGCAGCGGGTAGAACCAGGCAGAGAATTCCCGGCTAGCAGCTTCCCTGTGGCGGGGAAGTGCAAACGTACACGTTTTCGGCCGAAAACGCGTTTTCCGGTGAAAACGCACACCACGGCTCTTTCTGAGAAAAAGCAAGCACGGAGGACGAGAACCGCTTTTGCCCTGCGTAGCGTTCCGGGCAGCGGGTAGAACCAGGCAGAGAATTCCCGGCTAGCAGCTTCCCTGTGGCGGGGAAGTGCAAACGTACACGTTTTCGGCCGAAAACGCGTTTTCCGGAGAAATCGCACACCACGGCTCTTTCTGAGAAAAAGCAAGCACGGAGGACGAGAACCGCTTTTGCCCTGCGTAGCGTTCCGGGCAGCGGGTAGAACCAGGCAGAGAATTCCCGGCTAGCAGCTTCCCTGTGGCGGGGAAGTGCAAACGTACACGTTTTCGGCCGAAAACGCGTTTTCCGGCGAAAACGCACACCACGGCTCTTTCTGAGAAAAAGCAAGCACGGAGGATGAGAACCGCTTTTGCCCTGCGTAGCGTTCCGGGCAGCGGGTAGAACCAGGCAGAGAATTCCGGGCTAGCAGCTTCCCTGTGGCGGGGAAGTGCAAACGTACACGTTTTCGGCCGAAAACGCGTTTTCTGGCGAAATCGCACACCACGGCTCTTTCTGAGAAAAAGCAAGCACGGAGGACGAGAACCGCTTTTGCGCTGCGTAGCGTTCCGGGCAGCGGGTAGAACCAGGCAGAGAATTCCCGGCTAGCAGCTTCCCTGTGGCGGGGAAGTGCAAACGTACACGTTTTCGGCCGAAAACGCGTTTTCCGGCGAAAACGCACACCACGGCTCTTTCTGAGAAAAAGCAAGCACGGAGGATGAGAACCGCTTTTGCCCTGCGTAGCGTTCCGGGCAGCGGGTAGAACCAGGCAGAGAATTCCCGGCTAGCAGCTTCCCTGTGGCGGGGAAGTGCAAACGTACACGTTTTCGGCCGAAAACGCGTTTTCTGGCGAAATCGCACACCACGGCTCTTTCTGAGAAAAAGCAAGCACGGAGGACGAGAACCGCTTTTGCCCTGCGTAGCGTTCCGGGCAGCGGGTAGAACCAGGCAGAGAATTCCCGGCTAGCAGCTTCCCTGTGGCGGGGAAGTGCAAACGTACACGTTTTCGGCCGAAAACGCGTTTTCCGGCGAAATCGCACACCACGGCTCTTTCTGAGAAAAAGCAAGCACGGAGGACGAGAACCGCTTTTGCCCTGCGTAGCGTTCCGGGCAGCGGGTAGAACCAGGCAGAGAATTCCCGGCTAGCAGCTTCCCTGTGGCGGGGAAGTGCAAACGTAAACGTTTTCGGCCGAAAACGTGTTTTCCGGCGAAAACGCACACCACGGCTCTTTCTGAGAAAAAGCAAGCACGGAGGACGAGAACCGCTTTTGCCCTGCGTAGCGTTCCGGGCAGCGGGTAGAACCAGGCAGAGAATTCCCGGCTAGCAGCTTCCCTGTGGCGGGGAAGTGCAAACGTACACGTTTTCGGCCGAAAACGCGTTTTCCGGCGAAATCGCAGACCACGGCTCTTTCTGAGAAAAAGCAAGCACGGAGGACGAGAACCGCTTTTGCCCTGCGTAGCGTTCCGGGCAGCGGGTAGAACCAGGCAGAGAATTCCCGGCTAGCAGCTTCCCTGTGGCGGGGAAGTGCAAACGTACACGTTTTCGGCCGAAAACGCGTTTTCCGGCGAAATCGCACACCACGGCTCTTTCTGAGAAAAAGCAAGCACGGAGGACGAGAACCGCTTTTGCCCTGCGTAGCGTTCCGGGCAGCGGGTAGAACCAGGCAGAGAATTCCCGGCTAGCAGCTTCCCTGTGGCGGGGAAGTGCAAACGTACACGTTTTCGGCCGAAAACGCGTTTTCCGGCGAAATCGCACACCACGGCTCTTTCTGAGAAAAAGCAAGCACGGAGGACGAGAACCGCTTTTGCCCTGCGTAGCGTTCCGGGCAGCGGGTAGAACCAGGCAGAGAATTCCCGGCTAGCAGCTTCCCTGTGGCGGGGAAGTGCAAACGTACACGTTTTCGGCCGAAAACGCGTTTTCCGGCGAAAACGCACACCACGGCTCTTTCTGAGAAAAAGCAAGCACGGAGGACGAGAACCGCTTTTGCCCTGCGTAGCGTTCCGGGCAGCGGGTAGAACCAGGCAGAGAATTCCCGGCTAGCAGCTTCCCTGTGGCGGGGAAGTGCAAACGTACACGTTTTCGGCCGAAAACGCGTTTTCCGGCGAAAACGCACACCACGGCTCTTTCTGAGAAAAAGCAAGCACGGAGGACGAGAACCGCTTTTGCCCTGCGTAGCGTTCCGGGCAGCGGGTAGAACCAGGCAGAGAATTTCCGGCTAGCAGCTTCCCTGTGGAGGGGAAGTGCAAACGTACACGTTTTCGGCCGAAAACGCGTTTTCCGGCGAAAACGCACACCACGGCTCTTTCTGAGAAAAAGCAAGCACGGAGGATGAGAACCGCTTTTGCCCTGCGTAGCGTTCCGGGCAGCGGGTAGAACCAGGCAGAGAATTCCCGGCTAGCAGCTTCCCTGTGGCGGGGAAGTGCAAACGTACACGTTTTCGGCCGAAAACGCGTTTTCCGGCGAAATCGCACACCACGGCTCTTTCTGAGAAAAAGCAAGCACGGAGGACGAGAACCGCTTTTGCCCTGCGTAGCGTTCCGGGCAGCGGGTAGAACCAGGCAGAGAATTCCCGGCTAGCAGCTTCCCTGTGGCGGGGAAGTGCAAACGTACACGTTTTCGGCCGAAAACGCGTTTTCTGGCGAAATCGCACACCACGGCTCTTTCTGAGAAAAAGCAAGCACGGAGGACGAGAACCGCTTTTGCCCTGCGTAGCGTTCCGGGCAGCGGGTAGAACCAGGCAGAGAATTCCCGGCTAGCAGCTTCCCTGTGGCGGGGAAGTGCAAACGTACACGTTTTCGGCCGAAAACGCGTTTTCCGGAGAAATCGCACACCACGGCTCTTTCTGAGAAAAAGCAAGCACGGAGGATGAGAACCGCTTTTGCCCTGCGTAGCGTTCCGGGCAGCGGGTAGAACCAGGCAGAGAATTCCCGGCTAGCAGCTTCCCTGTGGCGGGGAAGTGCAAACGTAAACGTTTTCGGCCGAAAACGTGTTTTCCGGCGAAAACGCACACCACGGCTCTTTCTGAGAAAAAGCAAGCACGGAGGACGAGAACCGCTTTTGCCCTGCGTAGCGTTCCGGGCAGCGGGTAGAACCAGGCAGAGAATTCCCGGCTAGCAGCTTCCCTGTGGCGGGGAAGTGCAAACGTACACGTTTTCGGCCGAAAACGCGTTTTCCGGCGAAATCGCAGACCACGGCTCTTTCTGAGAAAAAGCAAGCACGGAGGACGAGAACCGCTTTTGCCCTGCGTAGCGTTCCGGGCAGCGGGTAGAACCAGGCAGAGAATTCCCGGCTAGCAGCTTCCCTGTGGCGGGGAAGTGCAAACGTACACGTTTTCGGCCGAAAACGCGTTTTCCGGCGAAATCGCACACCACGGCTCTTTCTGAGAAAAAGCAAGCACGGAGGACGAGAACCGCTTTTGCCCTGCGTAGCGTTCCGGGCAGCGGGTAGAACCAGGCAGAGAATTCCCGGCTAGCAGCTTCCCTGTGGCGGGGAAGTGCAAACGTACACGTTTTCGGCCGAAAACGCGTTTTCCGGCGAAATCGCACACCACGGCTCTTTCTGAGAAAAAGCAAGCACGGAGGACGAGAACCGCTTTTGCCCTGCGTAGCGTTCCGGGCAGCGGGTAGAACCAGGCAGAGAATTCCCGGCTAGCAGCTTCCCTGTGGCGGGGAAGTGCAAACGTACACGTTTTCGGCCGAAAACGCGTTTTCCGGCGAAAACGCACACCACGGCTCTTTCTGAGAAAAAGCAAGCACGGAGGACGAGAACCGCTTTTGCCCTGCGTAGCGTTCCGGGCAGCGGGTAGAACCAGGCAGAGAATTCCCGGCTAGCAGCTTCCCTGTGGCGGGGAAGTGCAAACGTACACGTTTTCGGCCGAAAACGCGTTTTCCGGCGAAAACGCACACCACGGCTCTTTCTGAGAAAAAGCAAGCACGGAGGACGAGAACCGCTTTTGCCCTGCGTAGCGTTCCGGGCAGCGGGTAGAACCAGGCAGAGAATTCCCGGCTAGCAGCTTCCCTGTGGCGGGGAAGTGCAAACGTACACGTTTTCGGCCGAAAACGCGTTTTCCGGCGAAAACGCACACCACGGCTCTTTCTGAGAAAAAGCAAGCACGGAGGACGAGAACCGCTTTTGCCCTGCGTAGCGTTCCGGGCAGCGGGTAGAACCAGGCAGAGAATTTCCGGCTAGCAGCTTCCCTGTGGAGGGGAAGTGCAAACGTACACGTTTTCGGCCGAAAACGCGTTTTCCGGCGAAAACGCACACCACGGCTCTTTCTGAGAAAAAGCAAGCACGGAGGACGAGAACCGCTTTTGCCCTGCGTAGCGTTCCGGGCAGCGGGTAGAACCAGGCAGAGAATTCCCGGCTAGCAGCTTCCCTGTGGCGGGGAAGTGCAAACGTACACGTTTTCGGCCGAAAACGCGTTTTCCGGCGAAAACGCACACCACGGCTCTTTCTGAGAAAAAGCAAGCACGGAGGACGAGAACCGCTTTTGCCCTGCGTAGCGTTCCGGGCAGCGGGTAGAACCAGGCAGAGAATTCCCGGCTAGCAGCTTCCCTGTGGCGGGGAAGTGCAAACGTACACGTTTTCGGCCGAAAACGCGTTTTCCGGCGAAATCGCACACCACGGCTCTTTCTGAGAAAAAGCAAGCACGGAGGACGAGAACCGCTTTTGCCCTGCGTAGCGTTCCGGGTAGCGGGTAGAACCAGGCAGAGAATTCCCGGCTAGCAGCTTCCCTGTGGCGGGGAAGTGCAAACGTACACGTTTTCGGCCGAAAACGCGTTTTCCGGCGAAAACGCACACCACGGCTCTTTCTGAGAAAAAGCAAGCACGGAGGACGAGAACCGCTTTTGCCCTGCGTAGCGTTCCGGGCAGCGGGTAGAACCAGGCAGAGAATTCCCGGCTAGCAGCTTCCCTGTGGCGGGGAAGTGCAAACGTACACGTTTTCGGCCGAAAACGCGTTTTCCGGCGAAAACGCACACCACGGCTCTTTCTGAGAAAAAGCAAGCACGGAGGAAGAGAACCGCTTTTGCCCTGCGTAGCGTTCCGGGCAGCGGGTAGAACCAGGCAGAGAATTCCCGGCTAGCAGCTTCCCTGTGGCGGGGAAGTGCAAACGTACACGTTTTCGGCCGAAAACGCGTTTTCCGGCGAAATCGCACACCACGGCTCTTTCTGAGAAAAAGCAAGCACGGAGGACGAGAACCGCTTTTGCCCTGCGTAGCGTTCCGGGCAGCGGGTAGAACCAGGCAGAGAATTCCCGGCTAGCAGCTTCCCTGTGGCGGGGAAGTGCAAACGTACACGTTTTCGGCCGAAAACGCGTTTTCCGGCGAAATCGCACACCACGGCTCTTTCTGAGAAAAAGCAAGCACGGAGGACGAGAACCGCTTTTGCCCTGCGTAGCGTTCCGGGCAGCGGGTAGAACCAGGCAGAGAATTCCCGGCTAGCAGCTTCCCTGTGGCGGGGAAGTGCAAACGTACACGTTTTCGGCCGAAAACGCGTTTTCTGGCGAAATCGCACACCACGGCTCTTTCTGAGAAAAAGCAAGCACGGAGGAAGAGAACCGCTTTTGCCCTGCGTAGCGTTCCGGGCAGCGGGTAGAACCAGGCAGAGAATTCCCGGCTAGCAGCTTCCCTGTGGCGGGGAAGTGCAAACGTACACGTTTTCGGCCGAAAACGCGTTTTCCGGCGAAATCGCATACCACGGCTCTTTCTGAGAAAAAGCAAGCACGGAGGACGAGAACCGCTTTTGCCCTGCGTAGCGTTCCGGGCAGCGGGTAGAACCAGGCAGAGAATTCCCGGCTAGCAGCTTCCCTGTGGCGGGGAAGTGCAAACGTACACGTTTTCGGCCGAAAACGCGTTTTCCGGCGAAATCGCACACCACGGCTCTTTCTGAGAAAAAGCAAGCACGGAGGACGAGAACCGCTTTTGCGCTGCGTAGCGTTCCGAGCAGCGGGTAGAACCAGGCAGAGAATTCCCGGCTAGCAGCTTCCCTGTGGCGGGGAAGTGCAAACGTACACGTTTTCGGCCGAAAACGCGTTTTCCGGCGAAAACGCACACCACGGCTCTTTCTGAGAAAAAGCAAGCACGGAGGACGAGAACCGCTTTTGCCCTGCGTAGCGATCCGGGCAGCGGGTAGAACCAGGCAGAGAATTCCCGGCTAGCAGCTTCCCTGTGGCGGGGAAGTGCAAACGTACACGTTTTCGGCCGAAAACGCGTTTTCCGGCGAAATCGCACACCACGGCTCTTTCTGAGAAAAAGCAAGCACGGAGGACGAGAACCGCTTTTGCCCTGCGTAGCGTTCCGGGCAGCGGGTAGAACCAGGCAGAGAATTCCCGGCTAGCAGCTTCCCTGTGGCGGGGAAGTGCAAACGTACACGTTTTCGGCCGAAAACGCGTTTTCTGGCCAAATCGCACACCACGTCTCTTTCTGAGAAAAAGCAAGCACGGAGGACGAGAACCGCTTTTGCCCTGCGTAGCGTTCCGGGCAGCGGGTAGAACCAGGCAGAGAATTCCCGGCTAGCAGCTTCCCTGTGGCGGGGAAGTGCAAACGTACACGTTTTCGGCCGAAAACGCGTTTTCTGGCCAAATCGCACACCACGTCTCTTTCTGAGAAAAAGCAAGCACGGAGGACGAGAACCGCTTTTGCCCTGCGTAGCGTTCCGGGCAGCGGGTAGAACCAGGCAGAGAATTCCCGGCTAGCATCTTCCCTGTGGCGGGGAAGTGCAAACGTACACGTTTTCGGCCGAAAACGCGTTTTCCGGCGAAATCGCACACCACGGCTCTTTCTGAGAAAAAGCAAGCACGGAGGACGAGAACCGCTTTTGCCCTGCGTAGCGTTCCGGGCAGCGGGTAGAACCAGGCAGAGAATTCCCGGCTAGCATCTTCCCTGTGGCGGGGAAGTGCAAACGTACACGTTTTCGGCCGAAAACGCGTTTTCTGGCCAAATCGCACACCACGTCTCTTTCTGAGAAAAAGCAAGCACGGAGGACGAGAACCGCTTTTGCCCTGCGTAGCGTTCCGGGCAGCGGGTAGAACCAGGCAGAGAATTCCCGGCTAGCAGCTTCCCTGTGGCGGGGAAGTGCAAACGTACACGTTTTCGGCCGAAAACGCGTTTTCCGGCGAAAACGCACACCACGGCTCTTTCTGAGAAAAAGCAAGCACGGAGGACGAGAACCGCTTTTGCCCTGCGTAGCGTTCCGGGCAGCGGGTAGAACCAGGCAGAGAATTCCTGGCTAGCAGCTTCCCTGTGGCGGGGAAGTGCAAACGTACACGTTTTCGGCCGAAAACGCGTTTTCTGGCCAAATCGCACACCACGTCTCTTTCTGAGAAAAAGCAAGCACGGAGGACGAGAACCGCTTTTGCCCTGCGTAGCGTTCCGCGCAGCGGGTAGAACCAGGCAGAGAATTCCCGGCTAGCAGCTTCCCTGTGGCGGGGAAGTGCAAACGTACACGTTTTCGGCCGAAAACGCGTTTTCCGGCGAAATCGCACACCACGGCTCTTTCTGAGAAAAAGCAAGCACGGAGGACGAGAACCGCTTTTGCGCTGCGTAGCGTTCCGGGCAGCGGGTAGAACCAGGCAGAGAATTCCCGGCTAGCAGCTTCCCTGTGGCGGGGAAGTGCAAACGTACACGTTTTCGGCCGAAAACGCGTTTTCCGGCGAAAACGCACACCACGGCTCTTTCTGAGAAAAAGCAAGCACGGAGGACGAGAACCGCTTTTGCCCTGCGTAGCGTTCCGGGCAGCGGGTAGAACCAGGCAGAGAATTCCCGGCTAGCAGCTTCCCTGTGGCGGGGAAGTGCAAACGTACACGTTTTCGGCCGAAAACGCGTTTTCCGGCGAAAACGCACACCACGGCTCTTTCTGAGAAAAAGCAAGCACGGAGGACGAGAACCGCTTTTGCCCTGCGTAGCGTTCCGGGCAGCGGGTAGAACCAGGCAGAGAATTCCCGGCTAGCAGCTTCCCTGTGGCGGGGAAGTGCAAACGTACACGTTTTCGGCCGAAAACACGTTTTCCGGCGAAATCGCACACCACGGCTCTTTCTGAGAAAAAGCAAGCACGGAGGACGAGAACCGCTTTTGCCCTGCGTAGCGTTCCGGGCAGCGGGTAGAACCAGGCAGAGAATTCCCGGCTAGCAGCTTCCCTGTGGCGGGGAAGTGCAAACGTACACGTTTTCGGCCGAAAACGCGTTTTCCGGCGAAATCGCACACCACGGCTCTTTCTGAGAAAAAGCAAGCACGGAGGACGAGAACCGCTTTTGCCCTGCGTAGCGTTCCGGGCAGCGGGTAGAACCAGGCAGAGAATTCCCGGCTAGCAGCTTCCTTGTGGCGGGGAAGTGCAAACGTACACGTTTTCGGCCGAAAACGCGTTTTCCGGCGAAATCGCACACCACGGCTCTTTCTGAGAAAAAGCAAGCACGGAGGACGAGAACCGCTTTTGCCCTGCGTAGCGTTCCGGGCAGCGGGTAGAACCAGGCAGAGAATTCCCGGCTAGCAGCTTCCCTGTGGCGGGGAAGTGCAAACGTACACGTTTTCGGCCGAAAACGCGTTTTCCGGCGAAAACGCACACCACGGCTCTTTCTGAGAAAAAGCAAGCACGGAGGACGAGAACCGCTTTTGCCCTGCGTAGCGTTCCGGGCAGCGGGTAGAACCAGGCAGAGAATTCCCGGCTAGCAGCTTCCCTGTGGCGGGGAAGTGCAAACGTACACGTTTTCGGCCGAAAACGCGTTTTCCGGCGAAAACGCACACCACGGCTCTTTCTGAGAAAAAGCAAGCACGGAGGACGAGAACCGCTTTTGCCCTGCGTAGCGTTCCGGGCAGCGGGTAGAACCAGGCAGAGAATTCCCGGCTAGCAGCTTCCCTGTGGCGGGGAAGTGCAAACGTACACGTTTTCGGCCGAAAACGCGTTTTCCGGCGAAAACGCACACCACGGCTCTTTCTGAGAAAAAGCAAGCACGGAGGACGAGAACCGCTTTTGCCCTGCGTAGCGTTCCGGGCAGCGGGTAGAACCAGGCAGAGAATTCCCGGCTAGCAGCTTCCCTGTGGCGGGGAAGTGCAAACGTACACGTTTTTGGCCGAAAACGCGTTTTCCGGCGAAAACGCACACCACGGCTCTTTCTGAGAAAAAGCAAGCACGGAGGACGAGAACCGCTTTTGCCCTGCGTAGCGTTCCGGGCAGCGGGTAGAACCAGGCAGAGAATTCCCGGCTAGCAGCTTCCCTGTGGCGGGGAAGTGCAAACGTACACGTTTTCGGCCGAAAACGCGTTTTCCGGCGAAAACGCACACCACGGATCTTTCTGAGAAAAAGCAAGCACGGAGGACGAGAACCGCTTTTGCCCTGCGTAGCGTTCCGGGCAGCGGGTAGAACCAGGCAGAGAATTCCCGGCTAGCAGCTTCCCTGTGGCGGGGAAGTGCAAACGTACACGTTTTCGGCCGAAAACGCGTTTTCCGGCGAAATCGCAGACCACGGCTCTTTCTGAGAAAAAGCAAGCACGGAGGACGAGAACCGCTTTTGCCCTGCCTAGTGTTCCGGGCAGCGGGCAGAACCAGGCAGAGAATTCCCGCCTAGCAGCTTCCCTGTGGCGGGGAAGTGCAAACGTACACGTTTTCGGCCGAAAACGCGTTTTCCGGCGAAAACGCACACCACGGCTCTTTCTGAGAAAAAGCAAGCACGGAGGACGAGAACCGCTTTTGCCCTGCGTAGCGTTCCGGGCAGCGGGTAGAACCAGGCAGAGAATTCCCGGCTAGCAGCTTCCCTGTGGCGGGGAAGTGCAAACATACACGTTTTCGGCCGAAAACGCGTTTTCCGGCGAAAACGCACACCACGGCTCTTTCTGAGAAAAAGGAAGCACGGAGGACGAGAACCGCTTTTGCCCTGCGTAGCGTTCCGGGCAGCGGGTAGAACCAGGCAGAGAATTCCCGGCTAGCAGCTTCCCTGTGGAGGGGAAGTGCAAACGTACACGTTTTCGGCCGAAAACGCGTTTTCCGGCGAAATCGCACACCACGGCTCTTTCTGAGAAAAAGCAAGCACGGAGGACGAGAACCGCTTTTGCCCTGCGTAGCGTTCCGGGCAGCGGGTAGAACCAGGCAGAGAATTCCCGGCTAGCAGCTTCCCTGTGGCGGGGAAGTGCAAACGTACACGTTTTCGGCCGAAAACGCGTTTTCCGGCGAAAACGCACACCACGGCTCTTTCTGAGAAAAAGCAAGCACGGAGGACGAGAACCGCTTTTGCCCTGCGTAGCGTTCCGGGCAGCGGGTAGAACCAGGCAGAGAATTCCCGGCTAGCAGCTTCCCTGTGGCGGGGAAGTGCAAACGTACACGTTTTCGGCCGAAAACGCGTTTTCCGGCGAAAACGCACACCACGGCACTTTCTGAGAAAAAGCAAGCACGGAGGAAGAGAACCGCTTTTGCCCTGCGTAGCGTTCCGGGCAGCGGGTAGAACCAGTCAGAGAATTCCCGGCTAGCAGCTTCCCTGTGGCGGGGAAGTGCAAACGTACACGTTTTCGGCCGAAAACGCGTTTTCCGGCGAAATCGCACACCACGGCTCTTTCTGAGAAAAAGCAAGCACGGAGGACGAGAACCGCTTTTGCCCTGCGTAGCGTTCCGGGCAGCGGGTAGAACCAGGCAGAGAATTCCCGGCTAGCAGCTTCCCTGTGGCGGGGAAGTGCAAACGTACACGTTTTCGGCCGAAAACGCGTTTTCCGGCGAAATCGCACACCACGGCTCTTTCTGAGAAAAAGCAAGCACGGAGGACGAGAACCGCTTTTGCCCTGCGTAGCGTTCCGGGCAGCGGGTAGAACCAGGCAGAGAATTCCCGGCTAGCAGCTTCCCTGTGGCGGGGAAGTGCAAACGTACACGTTTTCGGCCGAAAACGCGTTTTCCGGCGAAAACGCACACCACGGCTCTTTCTGAGAAAAAGCAAGCACGGAGGACGAGAACCGCTTTTGCCCTGCGTAGCGTTCCGGGCAGCGGGTAGAACCAGGCAGAGAATTCCCGGCTAGCAGCTTCCCTGTGGCGGGGAAGTGCAAACGTACACGTTTTCGGCCGAAAACGCGTTTTCCGGCGAAAACGCACACCACGGCTCTTTCTGAGAAAAAGCAAGCACGGAGGACGAGAACCGCTTTTGCCCTGCGTAGCGTTCCGGGCAGCGGGTAGAACCAGGCAGAGAATTCCCGGCTAGCAGCTTCCCTGTGGCGGGGAAGTGCAAACGTACACGTTTTCGGCCGAAAACGCGTTTTCCGGCGAAATCGCACACCACGGCTCTTTCTGAGAAAAAGCAAGCACGGAGGACGAGAACCGCTTTTGCCCTGCGTAGCGTTCCGGGCAGCGGGTAGAACCAGGCAGAGAATTCCCGGCTAGCAGCTTCCCTGTGGCGGGGAAGTGCAAACGTACACGTTTTCGGCCGAAAACGCGTTTTCCGGCGAAATCGCACACCACGGCTCTTTCTGAGAAAAAGCAAGCACGGAGGACGAGAACCGCTTTTGCCCTGCGTAGCGTTCCGGGCAGCGGGTAGAACCAGGCAGAGAATTCCCGGCTAGCAGCTTCCCTGTGGCGGGGAAGTGCAAACGTACACGTTTTCGGCCGAAAACGCGTTTTCCGGCGAAAACGCACACCACGGCTCTTTCTGAGAAAAAGCAAGCACGGAGGACGAGAACCGCTTTTGCCCTGCGTAGCGTTCCGGGCAGCGGGTAGAACCAGGCAGAGAATTCCCGGCTAGCAGCTTCCCTGTGGCGGGGAAGTGCAAACGTACACGTTTTCGGCCGAAAACGCGTTTTCCGGCGAAAACGCACACCACGGCTCTTTCTGAGAAAAAGCAAGCACGGAGGACGAGAACCGCTTTTGCCCTGCGTAGCGTTCCGGGCAGCGGGTAGAACCAGGCAGAGAATTCCCGGCTAGCAGCTTCCCTGTGGCGGGGAAGTGCAAACGTACACGTTTTCGGCCGAAAACGCGTTTTCCGGCGAAAACGCACACCACGGCTCTTTCTGAGAAAAAGCAAGCACGGAGGACGAGAACCGCTTTTGCCCTGCGTAGCGTTCCGGGCAGCGGGTAGAACCAGGCAGAGAATTCCCGGCTAGCAGCTTCCCTGTGGCGGGGAAGTGCAAACGTACACGTTTTCGGCCGAAAACGCGTTTTCCGGCGAAAACGCACACCACGGCTCTTTCTGAGAAAAAGCAAGCACGGAGGACGAGAACCGCTTTTGCCCTGCGTAGCGTTCCGGGCAGCGGGTAGAACCAGGCAGAGAATTCCCGGCTAGCAGCTTCCCTGTGGCGGGGAAGTGCAAACGTACACGTTTTCGGCCGAAAACGCGTTTTCCGGCGAAAACGCACACCACGGCTCTTTCTGAGAAAAAGCAAGCACGGAGGACGAGAACCGCTTTTGCCCTGCGTAGCGTTCCGGGCAGCGGGTAGAACCAGGCAGAGAATTCACGGCTAGCAGCTTCCCTGTGGCGGGGAAGTGCAAACGTACACGTTTTCGGCCGAAAACGCGTTTTCTGGCGAAATCGCACACCACGGCTCTTTCTGAGAAAAAGCAAGCACGGAGGACGAGAACCGCTTTTGCCCTGCGTAGCGTTCCGGGCAGCGGGTAGAACCAGGCAGAGAATTCCCGGCTAGCAGCTTCCCTGTGGCGGGGAAGTGCAAACGTACACGTTTTCGGCCGAAAACGCGTTTTCCGGAGAAATCGCACACCACGGCTCTTTCTGAGAAAAAGCAAGCACGGAGGATGAGAACCGCTTTTGCCCTGCGTAGCGTTCCGGGCAGCGGGTAGAACCAGGCAGAGAATTCCCGGCTAGCAGCTTCCCTGTGGCGGGGAAGTGCAAACGTACACGTTTTCGGCCGAAAACGCGTTTTCCGGAGAAATCGCACACCACGGCTCTTTCTGAGAAAAAGCAAGCACGGAGGATGAGAACCGCTTTTGCCCTGCGTAGCGTTCCGGGCAGCGGGTAGAACCAGGCAGAGAATTCCCGGCTAGCAGCTTCCCTGTGGCGGGGAAGTGCAAACGTAAACGTTTTCGGCCGAAAACGTGTTTTCCGGCGAAAACGCACACCACGGCTCTTTCTGAGAAAAAGCAAGCACGGAGGACGAGAACCGCTTTTGCCCTGCGTAGCGTTCCGGGCAGCGGGTAGAACCAGGCAGAGAATTCCCGGCTAGCAGCTTCCCTGTGGCGGGGAAGTGCAAACGTACACGTTTTCGGCCGAAAACGCGTTTTCCGGCGAAAACGCACACCACGGCTCTTTCTGAGAAAAAGCAAGCACGGAGGACGAGAACCGCTTTTGCCCTGCGTAGCGTTCCGGGCAGCGGGTAGAACCAGGCAGAGAATTCCCGGCTAGCAGCTTCCCTGTGGCGGGGAAGTGCAAACGTACACGTTTTCGGCCGAAAACGCGTTTTCTGGCGAAATCGCACACCACGGCTCTTTCTGAGAAAAAGCAAGCACGGAGGACGAGAACCGCTTTTGCCCTGCGTAGCGTTCCGGGCAGCGGGTAGAACCAGGCAGAGAATTCCCGGCTAGCAGCTTCCCTGTGGCGGGGAAGTGCAAACGTACACGTTTTCGGCCGAAAACGCGTTTTCCGGCGAAAACGCACACCACGGCTCTTTCTGAGAAAAAGCAAGCACGGAGGATGAGAACCGCTTTTGCCCTGCGTAGCGTTCCGGGCAGCGGGTAGAACCAGGCAGAGAATTCCCGGCTAGCAGCTTCCCTGTGGCGGGGAAGTGCAAACGTACACGTTTTCGGCCGAAAACGCGTTTTCTGGCGAAATCGCACACCACGGCTCTTTCTGAGAAAAAGCAAGCACGGAGGACGAGAACCGCTTTTGCCCTGCGTAGCGTTCCGGGCAGCGGGTAGAACCAGGCAGAGAATTCCCGGCTAGCAGCTTCCCTGTGGCGGGGAAGTGCAAACGTACACGTTTTCGGCCGAAAACGCGTTTTCTGGCGAAATCGCACACCACGGCTCTTTCTGAGAAAAAGCAAGCACGGAGGACGAGAACCGCTTTTGCCCTGCGTAGCGTTCCGGGCAGCGGGTAGAACCAGGCAGAGAATTCCCGGCTAGCAGCTTCCCTGTGGCGGGGAAGTGCAAACGTACACGTTTTCGGCCGAAAACGCGTTTTCCGGAGAAATCGCACACCACGGCTCTTTCTGAGAAAAAGCAAGCACGGAGGATGAGAACCGCTTTTGCCCTGCGTAGCGTTCCGGGCAGCGGGTAGAACCAGGCAGAGAATTCCCGGCTAGCAGCTTCCCTGTGGCGGGGAAGTGCAAACGTAAACGTTTTCGGCCGAAAACGTGTTTTCCGGCGAAAACGCACACCACGGCTCTTTCTGAGAAAAAGCAAGCACGGAGGACGAGAACCGCTTTTGCCCTGCGTAGCGTTCCGGGCAGCGGGTAGAACCAGGCAGAGAATTCCCGGCTAGCAGCTTCCCTGTGGCGGGGAAGTGCAAACGTACACGTTTTCGGCCGAAAACGCGTTTTCCGGCGAAATCGCAGACCACGGCTCTTTCTGAGAAAAAGCAAGCACGGAGGACGAGAACCGCTTTTGCGCTGCGTAGCGTTCCGGGCAGCGGGTAGAACCAGGCAGAGAATTCCCGGCTAGCAGCTTCCCTGTGGCGGGGAAGTGCAAACGTACACGTTTTCGGCCGAAAACGCGTTTTCCGGCGAAATCGCACACCACGGCTCTTTCTGAGAAAAAGCAAGCACGGAGGACGAGAACCGCTTTTGCCCTGCGTAGCGTTCCGGGCAGCGGGTAGAACCAGGCAGAGAATTCCCGGCTAGCAGCTTCCCTGTGGCGGGGAAGTGCAAACGTACACGTTTTCGGCCGAAAACGCGTTTTCCGGCGAAATCGCACACCACGGCTCTTTCTGAGAAAAAGCAAGCACGGAGGACGAGAACCGCTTTTGCCCTGCGTAGCGTTCCGGGCAGCGGGTAGAACCAGGCAGAGAATTCCCGGCTAGCAGCTTCCCTGTGGCGGGGAAGTGCAAACGTACACGTTTTCGGCCGAAAACGCGTTTTCCGGCGAAAACGCACACCACGGCTCTTTCTGAGAAAAAGCAAGCACGGAGGACGAGAACCGCTTTTGCCCTGCGTAGCGTTCCGGGCAGCGGGTAGAACCAGGCAGAGAATTCCCGGCTAGCAGCTTCCCTGTGGCGGGGAAGTGCAAACGTACACGTTTTCGGCCGAAAACGCGTTTTCCGGCGAAAACGCACACCACGGCTCTTTCTGAGAAAAAGCAAGCACGGAGGACGAGAACCGCTTTTGCCCTGCGTAGCGTTCCGGGCAGCGGGTAGAACCAGGCAGAGAATTCCCGGCTAGCAGCTTCCCTGTGGCGGGGAAGTGCAAACGTACACGTTTTCGGCCGAAAACGCGTTTTCCGGCGAAAACGCACACCACGGCTCTTTCTGAGAAAAAGCAAGCACGGAGGACGAGAACCGCTTTTGCCCTGCGTAGCGTTCCGGGCAGCGGGTAGAACCAGGCAGAGAATTCCCGGCTAGCAGCTTCCCTGTGGCGGGGAAGTGCAAACGTACACGTTTTCGGCCGAAAACGCGTTTTCCGGCGAAAACGCACACCACGGCTCTTTCTGAGAAAAAGCAAGCACGGAGGACGAGAACCGCTTTTGCCCTGCGTAGCGTTCCGGGCAGCGGGTAGAACCAGGCAGAGAATTCCCGGCTAGCAGCTTCCCTGTGGCGGGGAAGTGCAAACGTACACGTTTTCGGCCGAAAACGCGTTTTCCGGCGAAAACGCACACCACGGCTCTTTCTGAGAAAAAGCAAGCACGGAGGACGAGAACCGCTTTTGCCCTGCGTAGCGTTCCGGGCAGCGGGTAGAACCAGGCAGAGAATTCCCGGCTAGCAGCTTCCCTGTGGCGGGGAAGTGCAAACGTACACGTTTTCGGCCGAAAACGCGTTTTCTGGCGAAATCGCACACCACGGCTCTTTCTGAGAAAAAGCAAGCACGGAGGACGAGAACCGCTTTTGCCCTGCGTAGCGTTCCGGGCAGCGGGTAGAACCAGGCAGAGAATTCCCGGCTAGCAGCTTCCCTGTGGCGGGGAAGTGCAAACGTACACGTTTTCGGCCGAAAACGCGTTTTCCGGAGAAATCGCACACCACGGCTCTTTCTGAGAAAAAGCAAGCACGGAGGATGAGAACCGCTTTTGCCCTGCGTAGCGTTCCGGGCAGCGGGTAGAACCAGGCAGAGAATTCCCGGCTAGCAGCTTCCCTGTGGCGGGGAAGTGCAAACGTACACGTTTTCGGCCGAAAACGCGTTTTCCGGAGAAATCGCACACCACGGCTCTTTCTGAGAAAAAGCAAGCACGGAGGATGAGAACCGCTTTTGCCCTGCGTAGCGTTCCGGGCAGCGGGTAGAACCAGGCAGAGAATTCCCGGCTAGCAGCTTCCCTGTGGCGGGGAAGTGCAAACGTAAACGTTTTCGGCCGAAAACGTGTTTTCCGGCGAAAACGCACACCACGGCTCTTTCTGAGAAAAAGCAAGCACGGAGGACGAGAACCGCTTTTGCCCTGCGTAGCGTTCCGGGCAGCGGGTAGAACCAGGCAGAGAATTCCCGGCTAGCAGCTTCCCTGTGGCGGGGAAGTGCAAACGTACACGTTTTCGGCCGAAAACGCGTTTTCCGGCGAAATCGCAGACCACGGCTCTTTCTGAGAAAAAGCAAGCACGGAGGACGAGAACCGCTTTTGCCCTGCGTAGCGTTCCGGGCAGCGGGTAGAACCAGGCAGAGAATTCCCGGCTAGCAGCTTCCCTGTGGCGGGGAAGTGCAAACGTACACGTTTTCGGCCGAAAACGCGTTTTCTGGCGAAATCGCACACCACGGCTCTTTCTGAGAAAAAGCAAGCACGGAGGACGAGAACCGCTTTTGCCCTGCGTAGCGTTCCGGGCAGCGGGTAGAACCAGGCAGAGAATTCCCGGCTAGCAGCTTCCCTGTGGCGGGGAAGTGCAAACGTACACGTTTTCGGCCGAAAACGCGTTTTCCGGCGAAAACGCACACCACGGCTCTTTCTGAGAAAAAGCAAGCACGGAGGAAGAGAACCGCTTTTGCCCTGCGTAGCGTTCCGGGCAGCGGGTAGAACCAGGCAGAGAATTCCCGGCTAGCAGCTTCCCTGTGGCGGGGAAGTGCAAACGTACACGTTTTCGGCCGAAAACGCGTTTTCTGGCGAAATCGCACACCACGGCTCTTTCTGAGTAAAAGCAAGCACGGAGGACGAGAACCGCTTTTGCCCTGCGTAGCGTTCCGGGCAGCGGGTAGAACCAGGCAGAGAATTCCCGGCTAGCAGCTTCCCTGTGGCGGGGAAGTGCAAACGTACACGTTTTCGGCCGAAAACGCGTTTTCTGGCGAAATCGCACACCACGGCTCTTTCTGAGAAAAAGCAAGCACGGAGGACGAGAACCGCTTTTGCCCTGCGTAGCGTTCCGGGCAGCGGGTAGAACCAGGCAGAGAATTCCCGGCTAGCAGCTTCCCTGTGGCGGGGAAGTGCAAACGTACACGTTTTCGGCCGAAAACGCGTTTTCCGGAGAAATCGCACACCACGGCTCTTTCTGAGAAAAAGCAAGCACGGAGGATGAGAACCGCTTTTGCCCTGCGTAGCGTTCCGGGCAGCGGGTAGAACCAGGCAGAGAATTCCCGGCTAGCAGCTTCCCTGTGGCGGGGAAGTGCAAACGTAAACGTTTTCGGCCGAAAACGTGTTTTCCGGCGAAAACGCACACCACGGCTCTTTCTGAGAAAAAGCAAGCACGGAGGACGAGAACCGCTTTTGCCCTGCGTAGCGTTCCGGGCAGCGGGTAGAACCAGGCAGAGAATTCCCGGCTAGCAGCTTCCCTGTGGCGGGGAAGTGCAAACGTACACGTTTTCGGCCGAAAACGCGTTTTCCGGCGAAATCGCAGACCACGGCTCTTTCTGAGAAAAAGCAAGCACGGAGGACGAGAACCGCTTTTGCGCTGCGTAGCGTTCCGGGCAGCGGGTAGAACCAGGCAGAGAATTCCCGGCTAGCAGCTTCCCTGTGGCGGGGAAGTGCAAACGTACACGTTTTCGGCCGAAAACGCGTTTTCCGGCGAAATCGCACACCACGGCTCTTTCTGAGAAAAAGCAAGCACGGAGGACGAGAACCGCTTTTGCCCTGCGTAGCGTTCCGGGCAGCGGGTAGAACCAGGCAGAGAATTCCCGGCTAGCAGCTTCCCTGTGGCGGGGAAGTGCAAACGTACACGTTTTCGGCCGAAAACGCGTTTTCCGGCGAAATCGCACACCACGGCTCTTTCTGAGAAAAAGCAAGCACGGAGGACGAGAACCGCTTTTGCCCTGCGTAGCGTTCCGGGCAGCGGGTAGAACCAGGCAGAGAATTCCCGGCTAGCAGCTTCCCTGTGGCGGGGAAGTGCAAACGTACACGTTTTCGGCCGAAAACGCGTTTTCCGGCGAAAACGCACACCACGGCTCTCTCTGAGAAAAAGCAAGCACGGAGGACGAGAACCGCTTTTGCCCTGCGTAGCGTTCCGGGCAGCGGGTAGAACCAGGCAGAGAATTCCCGGCTAGCAGCTTCCCTGTGGCGGGGAAGTGCAAACGTACACGTTTTCGGCCGAAAACGCGTTTTCCGGCGAAAACGCACACCACGGCTCTTTCTGAGAAAAAGCAAGCACGGAGGATGAGAACCGCTTTTGCCCTGCGTAGCGTTCCGGGCAGCGGGTAGAACCAGGCAGAGAATTCCCGGCTAGCAGCTTCCCTGTGGCGGGGAAGTGCAAACGTACACGTTTTCGGCCGAAAACGCGTTTTCTGGCGAAATCGCACACCACGGCTCTTTCTGAGAAAAAGCAAGCACGGAGGACGAGAACCGCTTTTGCCCTGCGTAGCGTTCCGGGCAGCGGGTAGAACCAGGCAGAGAATTCCCGGCTAGCAGCTTCCCTGTGGCGGGGAAGTGCAAACGTACACGTTTTCGGCCGAAAACGCGTTTTCCGGCGAAAACGCACACCACGGCTCTTTCTGAGAAAAAGCAAGCACGGAGGACGAGAACCGCTTTTGCCCTGCGTAGCGTTCCGGGCAGCGGGTAGAACCAGGCAGAGAATTCCCGGCTAGCAGCTTCCCTGTGGCGGGGAAGTGCAAACGTACACGTTTTCGGCCGAAAACGCGTTTTCCGGAGAAATCGCACACCACGGCTCTTTCTGAGAAAAAGCAAGCACGGAGGATGAGAACCGCTTTTGCCCTGCGTAGCGTTCCGGGCAGCGGGTAGAACCAGGCAGAGAATTCCCGGCTAGCAGCTTCCCTGTGGCGGGGAAGTGCAAACGTAAACGTTTTCGGCCGAAAACGTGTTTTCCGGCGAAAACGCACACCACGGCTCTTTCTGAGAAAAAGCAAGCACGGAGGACGAGAACCGCTTTTGCCCTGCGTAGCGTTCCGGGCAGCGGGTAGAACCAGGCAGAGAATTCCCGGCTAGCAGCTTCCCTGTGGCGGGGAAGTGCAAACGTACACGTTTTCGGCCGAAAACGCGTTTTCCGGCGAAATCGCAGACCACGGCTCTTTCTGAGAAAAAGCAAGCACGGAGGACGAGAACCGCTTTTGCCCTGCGTAGCGTTCCGGGCAGCGGGTAGAACCAGGCAGAGAATTCCCGGCTAGCAGCTTCCCTGTGGCGGGGAAGTGCAAACGTACACGTTTTCGGCCGAAAACGCGTTTTCTGGCGAAATCGCACACCACGGCTCTTTCTGAGAAAAAGCAAGCACGGAGGACGAGAACCGCTTTTGCCCTGCGTAGCGTTCCGGGCAGCGGGTAGAACCAGGCAGAGAATTCCCGGCTAGCAGCTTCCCTGTGGCGGGGAAGTGCAAACGTACACGTTTTCGGCCGAAAACGCGTTTTCCGGCGAAAACGCACACCACGGCTCTTTCTGAGAAAAAGCAAGCACGGAGGATGAGAACCGCTTTTGCCCTGCGTAGCGTTCCGGGCAGCGGGTAGAACCAGGCAGAGAATTCCCGGCTAGCAGCTTCCCTGTGGCGGGGAAGTGCAAACGTACACGTTTTCGGCCGAAAACGCGTTTTCTGGCGAAATCGCACACCACGGCTCTTTCTGAGAAAAAGCAAGCACGGAGGACGAGAACCGCTTTTGCCCTGCGTAGCGTTCCGGGCAGCGGGTAGAACCAGGCAGAGAATTCCCGGCTAGCAGCTTCCCTGTGGCGGGGAAGTGCAAACGTACACGTTTTCGGCCGAAAACGCGTTTTCTGGCGAAATCGCAAACCACGGCTCTTTCTGAGAAAAAGCAAGCACGGAGGACGAGAACCGCTTTTGCCCTGCGTAGCGTTCCGGGCAGCGGGTAGAACCAGGCAGAGAATTCCCGGCTAGCAGCTTCCCTGTGGCGGGGAAGTGCAAACGTACACGTTTTCGGCCGAAAACGCGTTTTCCGGAGAAATCGCACACCACGGCTCTTTCTGAGAAAAAGCAAGCACGGAGGATGAGAACCGCTTTTGCCCTGCGTAGCGTTCCGGGCAGCGGGTAGAACCAGGCAGAGAATTCCCGGCTAGCAGCTTCCCTGTGGCGGGGAAGTGCAAACGTAAACGTTTTCGGCCGAAAACGTGTTTTCCGGCGAAAACGCACACCACGGCTCTTTCTGAGAAAAAGCAAGCACGGAGGACGAGAACCGCTTTTGCCCTGCGTAGCGTTCCGGGCAGCGGGTAGAACCAGGCAGAGAATTCCCGGCTAGCAGCTTCCCTGTGGCGGGGAAGTGCAAACGTACACGTTTTCGGCCGAAAACGCGTTTTCCGGCGAAATCGCAGACCACGGCTCTTTCTGAGAAAAAGCAAGCACGGAGGACGAGAACCGCTTTTGCCCTGCGTAGCGTTCCGGGCAGCGGGTAGAACCAGGCAGAGAATTCCCGGCTAGCAGCTTCCCTGTGGCGGGGAAGTGCAAACGTACACGTTTTCGGCCGAAAACGCGTTTTCCGGCGAAATCGCACACCACGGCTCTTTCTGAGAAAAAGCAAGCACGGAGGACGAGAACCGCTTTTGCCCTGCGTAGCGTTCCGGGCAGCGGGTAGAACCAGGCAGAGAATTCCCGGCTAGCAGCTTCCCTGTGGCGGGGAAGTGCAAACGTACACGTTTTCGGCCGAAAACGCGTTTTCCGGCGAAAACGCACACCACGGCTCTTTCTGAGAAAAAGCAAGCACGGAGGACGAGAACCGCTTTTGCCCTGCGTAGCGTTCCGGGCAGCGGGTAGAACCAGGCAGAGAATTCCCGGCTAGCAGCTTCCCTGTGGCGGGGAAGTGCAAACGTACACGTTTTCGGCCGAAAACGCGTTTTCCGGCGAAAACGCACACCACGGCTCTTTCTGAGAAAAAGCAAGCACGGAGGACGAGAACCGCTTTTGCCCTGCGTAGCGTTCCGGGCAGCGGGTAGAACCAGGCAGAGAATTCCCGGCTAGCAGCTTCCCTGTGGCGGGGAAGTGCAAACGTACACGTTTTCGGCCGAAAACGCGTTTTCCGGCGAAAACGCACACCACGGCTCTTTCTGAGAAAAAGCAAGCACGGAGGACGAGAACCGCTTTTGCCCTGCGTAGCGTTCCGGGCAGCGGGTAGAACCAGGCAGAGAATTCCCGGCTAGCAGCTTCCCTGTGGCGGGGAAGTGCAAACGTACACGTTTTCGGCCGAAAACGCGTTTTCCGGCGAAAACGCACACCACGGCTCTTTCTGAGAAAAAGCAAGCACGGAGGAAGAGAACCGCTTTTGCCCTGCGTAGCGTTCCGGGCAGCGGGTAGAACCAGGCAGAGAATTCCCGGCTAGCAGCTTCCCTGTGGCGGGGAAGTGCAAACGTACACGTTTTCGGCCGAAAACGCGTTTTCCGGCGAAAACGCACACCACGGCTCTTTCTGAGAAAAAGCAAGCACGGAGGACGAGAACCGCTTTTGCCCTGCGTAGCGTTCCGGGCAGCGGGTAGAACCAGGCAGAGAATTCCCGGCTAGCAGCTTCCCTGTGGCGGGGAAGTGCAAACGTACACGTTTTCGGCCGAAAACGCGTTTTTAGGCGAAATCGCACACCACGGCTCTTTCTGAGAAAAAGCAAGCACGGAGGACGAGAACCGCTTTTGCCCTGCGTAGCGTTCCGGGCAGCGGGTAGAACCAGGCAGAGAATTCTCGGCTAGCAGCTTCCCTGTGGCGGGGAAGTGCAAACGTACACGTTTTCGGCCGAAAACGCGTTTTCCGGCGAAAACGCACACCACGGCTCTTTCTGAGAAAAAGCAAGCACGGAGGACGAGAACCGCTTTTGCCCTGCGTAGCGTTCCGGGCAGCGGGTAGAACCAGGCAGAGAATTCCCGGCTAGCAGCTTCCCTGTGGCGGGGAAGTGCAAACGTACACGTTTTCGGCCGAAAACGCGTTTTCCGGCGAAATCGCACACCACGGCTCTTTCTGAGAAAAAGCAAGCACGGAGGACGAGAACCGCTTTTGCCCTGCGTAGCGTTCCGGGCAGCGGGTAGAACCAGGCAGAGAATTCCCGGCTAGCAGCTTCCCTGTGGCGGGGAAGTGCAAACGTACACGTTTTCGGCCGAAAACGCGTTTTCCGGCGAAATCGCACACCACGGCTCTTTCTGAGAAAAAGCAAGCACGGAGGACGAGAACCGCTTTTGCCCTGCGTAGCGTTCCGGGCAGCGGGTAGAACCAGGCAGAGAATTCCCGGCTAGCAGCTTCCCTGTGGCGGGGAAGTGCAAACGTACACGTTTTCGGCCGAAAACGCGTTTTCCGGCGAAAACGCACACCACGGCTCTTTCTGAGAAAAAGCAAGCACGGAGGACGAGAACCGCTTTTGCCCTGCGTAGCGTTCCGGGCAGCGGGTAGAACCAGGCAGAGAATTCCGGGCTAGCAGCTTCCCTGTGGCGGGGAAGTGCAAACGTACACGTTTTCGGCCGAAAACGCGTTTTCTGGCGAAATCGCACACCACGGCTCTTTCTGAGAAAAAGCAAGCACGGAGGACGAGAACCGCTTTTGCCCTGCGTAGCGTTCCGGGCAGCGGGTAGAACCAGGCAGAGAATTCCCGGCTAGCAGCTTCCCTGTGGCGGGGAAGTGCAAACGTACACGTTTTCGGCCGAAAACGCGTTTTCCGGCGAAAACGCACACCACGGCTCTTTCTGAGAAAAAGCAAGCACGGAGGACGAGAACCGCTTTTGCCCTGCGTAGCGTTCCGGGCAGCGGGTAGAACCAGGCAGAGAATTCCCGGCTAGCAGCTTCCCTGTGGCGGGGAAGTGCAAACGTACACGTTTTCGGCCGAAAACGCGTTTTCCGGCGAAAACTCACACCACGGCTCTTTCTGAGATAAAGCAAGCACGGAGGACGAGAACCGCTTTTGCCCTGCGTAGCGTTCCGGGCAGCGGGTAGAACCAGGCAGAGAATTCCCGGCTAGCAGCTTCCCTGTGGCGGGGAAGTGCAAACGTACACGTTTTCGGCCGAAAACGCGTTTTTAGGCGAAATCGCACACCACGGCTCTTTCTGAGAAAAAGCAAGCACGGAGGACGAGAACCGCTTTTGCCCTGCGTAGCGTTCCGGGCAGCGGGTAGAACCAGGCAGAGAATTCCCGGCTAGCAGCTTCCCTGTGGCGGGGAAGTGCAAACGTACACGTTTTCGGCCGAAAACGCGTTTTCCGGCGAAAACGCACACCACGGCTCTTTCTGAGAAAAAGCAAGCACGGAGGACGAGAACCGCTTTTGCCCTGCGTAGCGTTCCGGGCAGCGGGTAGAACCAGGCAGAGAATTCCCGGCTAGCAGCTTCCCTGTGGCGGGGAAGTGCAAACGTACACGTTTTCGGCCGAAAACGCGTTTTCCGGCGAAATCGCACACCACGGATCTTTCTGAGAAAAAGCAAGCACGGAGGACGAGAACCGCTTTTGCCCTGCGTAGCGTTCCGGGCAGCGGGTAGAACCAGGCAGAGAATTCCCGGCTAGCAGCTTCCCTGTGGCGGGGAAGTGCAAACGTACACGTTTTCGGCCGAAAACGCGTTTTCCGGCGAAAACTCACACCACGGCTCTTTCTGAGATAAAGCAAGCACGGAGGACGAGAACCGCTTTTGCCCTGCGTAGCGTTCCGGGCAGCGGGTAGAACCAGGCAGAGAATTCCCGGCTAGCAGCTTCCCTGTGGCGGGGAAGTGCAAACGTACACGTTTTCGGCCGAAAACGCGTTTTCCGGCGAAATCGCACACCACGGCTCTTTCTGAGAAAAAGCAAGCACGGAGGACGAGAACCGCTTTTGCCCTGCGTAGCGTTCCGGGCAGCGGGTAGAACCAGGCAGAGAATTCCCGGCTAGCAGCTTCCCTGTGGCGGGGAAGTGCAAACGTACACGTTTTCGGCCGAAAACGCGTTTTCCGGCGAAAACGCACACCACGGCTCTTTCTGAGAAAAAGCAAGCACGGAGGACGAGAACCGCTTTTGCCCTGCGTAGCGTTCCGGGCAGCGGGTAGAACCAGGCAGAGAATTCCCGGCTAGCAGCTTCCCTGTGGCGGGGAAGTGCAAACGTACACGTTTTCGGCCGAAAACGCGTTTTCCGGCGAAATCGCACACCACGGATCTTTCTGAGAAAAAGCAAGCACGGAGGACGAGAACCGCTTTTGCCCTGCGTAGCGTTCCGGGCAGCGGGTAGAACCAGGCAGAGAATTCCCGGCTAGCAGCTTCCCTGTGGCGGGGAAGTGCAAACGTACACGTTTTCGGCCGAAAACGCGTTTTCCGGCGAAAACGCACACCACGGCTCTTTCTGAGAAAAAGCAAGCACGGAGGACGAGAACCGCTTTTGCCCTGCGTAGCGTTCCGGGCAGCGGGTAGAACCAGGCAGAGAATTCCCGGCTAGCAGCTTCCCTGTGGCGGGGAAGTGCAAACGTACACGTTTTCGGCCGAAAACGCGTTTTCTGGCGAAATCGCACACCACGGCTCTTTCTGAGAAAAAGCAAGCACGGAGGACGAGAACCGCTTTTGCCCTGCGTAGCGTTCCGGGCAGCGGGTAGAACCAGGCAGAGAATTCCCGGCTAGCAGCTTCCCTGTGGCGGGGAAGTGCAAACGTACACGTTTTCGGCCGAAAACGCGTTTTCCGGCGAAAACTCACACCACGGCTCTTTCTGAGATAAAGCAAGCACGGAGGACGAGAACCGCTTTTGCCCTGCGTAGCGTTCCGGGCAGCGGGTAGAACCAGGCAGAGAATTCCCGGCTAGCAGCTTCCCTGTGGCGGGGAAGTGCAAACGTACACGTTTTCGGCCGAAAACGCGTTTTCCGGCGAAATCGCACACCACGGATCTTTCTGAGAAAAAGCAAGCACGGAGGACGAGAACCGCTTTTGCCCTGCGTAGCGTTCCGGGCAGCGGGTAGAACCAGGCAGAGAATTCCCGGCTAGCAGCTTCCCTGTGGCGGGGAAGTGCAAACGTACACGTTTTCGGCCGAAAACGCGTTTTCCGGCGAAAACGCACACCACGGCTCTTTCTGAGAAAAAGCAAGCACGGAGGACGAGAACCGCTTTTGCCCTGCGTAGCGTTCCGGGCAGCGGGTAGAACCAGGCAGAGAATTCCCGGCTAGCAGCTTCCCTGTGGCGGGGAAGTGCAAACGTACACGTTTTCGGCCGAAAACGCGTTTTCCGGCGAAATCGCACACCACGGATCTTTCTGAGAAAAAGCAAGCACGGAGGACGAGAACCGCTTTTGCCCTGCGTAGCGTTCCGGGCAGCGGGTAGAACCAGGCAGAGAATTCCCGGCTAGCAGCTTCCCTGTGGCGGGGAAGTGCAAACGTACACGTTTTCGGCCGAAAACGCGTTTTCCGGCGAAAACGCACACCACGGCTCTTTCTGAGAAAAAGCAAGCACGGAGGACGAGAACCGCTTTTGCCCTGCGTAGCGTTCCGGGCAGCGGGTAGAACCAGGCAGAGAATTCCCGGCTAGCAGCTTCCCTGTGGCGGGGAAGTGCAAACGTACACGTTTTCGGCCGAAAACGCGTTTTCCGGCGAAAACGCACACCACGGCTCTTTCTGAGAAAAAGCAAGCACGGAGGATGAGAACCGCTTTTGCCCTGCGTAGCGTTCCGGGCAGCGGGTAGAACCAGGCAGAGAATTCCCGGCTAGCAGCTTCCCTGTGGCGGGGAAGTGCAAACGTACACGTTTTCGGCCGAAAACGCGTTTTCTGGCGAAATCGCACACCACGGCTCTTTCTGAGAAAAAGCAAGCACGGAGGACGAGAACCGCTTTTGCCCTGCGTAGCGTTCCGGGCAGCGGGTAGAACCAGGCAGAGAATTCCCGGCTAGCAGCTTCCCTGTGGCGGGGAAGTGCAAACGTACACGTTTTCGGCCGAAAACGCGTTTTCTGGCGAAATCGCACACCACGGCTCTTTCTGAGAAAAAGCAAGCACGGAGGACGAGAACCGCTTTTGCCCTGCGTAGCGTTCCGGGCAGCGGGTAGAACCAGGCAGAGAATTCCCGGCTAGCAGCTTCCCTGTGGCGGGGAAGTGCAAACGTACACGTTTTCGGCCGAAAACGCGTTTTCCGGAGAAATCGCACACCACGGCTCTTTCTGAGAAAAAGCAAGCACGGAGGATGAGAACCGCTTTTGCCCTGCGTAGCGTTCCGGGCAGCGGGTAGAACCAGGCAGAGAATTCCCGGCTAGCAGCTTCCCTGTGGCGGGGAAGTGCAAACGTAAACGTTTTCGGCCGAAAACGTGTTTTCCGGCGAAAACGCACACCACGGCTCTTTCTGAGAAAAAGCAAGCACGGAGGACGAGAACCGCTTTTGCCCTGCGTAGCGTTCCGGGCAGCGGGTAGAACCAGGCAGAGAATTCCCGGCTAGCAGCTTCCCTGTGGCGGGGAAGTGCAAACGTACACGTTTTCGGCCGAAAACGCGTTTTCCGGCGAAATCGCAGACCACGGCTCTTTATGAGAAAAAGCAAGCACGGAGGACGAGAACCGCTTTTGCCCTGCGTAGCGTTCCGGGCAGCGGGTAGAACCAGGCAGAGAATTCCCGGCTAGCAGCTTCCCTGTGGCGGGGAAGTGCAAACGTACACGTTTTCGGCCGAAAACGCGTTTTCCGGCGAAATCGCACACCACGGCTCTTTCTGAGAAAAAGCAAGCACGGAGGACGAGAACCGCTTTTGCCCTGCGTAGCGTTCCGGGCAGCGGGTAGAACCAGGCAGAGAATTCCCGGCTAGCAGCTTCCCTGTGGCGGGGAAGTGCAAACGTACACGTTTTCGGCCGAAAACGCGTTTTCCGGCGAAATCGCACACCACGGCTCTTTCTGAGAAAAAGCAAGCACGGAGGACGAGAACCGCTTTTGCCCTGCGTAGCGTTCCGGGCAGCGGGTAGAACCAGGCAGAGAATTCCCGGCTAGCAGCTTCCCTGTGGCGGGGAAGTGCAAACGTACACGTTTTCGGCCGAAAACGCGTTTTCCGGCGAAAACGCACACCACGGCTCTTTCTGAGAAAAAGCAAGCACGGAGGACGAGAACCGCTTTTGCCCTGCGTAGCGTTCCGGGCAGCGGGTAGAACCAGGCAGAGAATTCCCGGCTAGCAGCTTCCCTGTGGCGGGGAAGTGCAAACGTACACGTTTTCGGCCGAAAACGCGTTTTCCGGCGAAAACGCACACCACGGCTCTTTCTGAGAAAAAGCAAGCACGGAGGACGAGAACCGCTTTTGCCCTGCGTAGCGTTCCGGGCAGCGGGTAGAACCAGGCAGAGAATTCCCGGCTAGCAGCTTCCCTGTGGCGGGGAAGTGCAAACGTACACGTTTTCGGCCGAAAACGCGTTTTCCGGCGAAAACGCACACCACGGCTCTTTCTGAGAAAAAGCAAGCACGGAGGACGAGAACCGCTTTTGCCCTGCGTAGCGTTCCGGGCAGCGGGTAGAACCAGGCAGAGAATTTCCGGCTAGCAGCTTCCCTGTGGAGGGGAAGTGCAAACGTACACGTTTTCGGCCGAAAACGCGTTTTCCGGCGAAAACGCACACCACGGCTCTTTCTGAGAAAAAGCAAGCACGGAGGATGAGAACCGCTTTTGCCCTGCGTAGCGTTCCGGGCAGCGGGTAGAACCAGGCAGAGAATTCCCGGCTAGCAGCTTCCCTGTGGCGGGGAAGTGCAAACGTACACGTTTTCGGCCGAAAACGCGTTTTCCGGCGAAATCGCACACCACGGCTCTTTCTGAGAAAAAGCAAGCACGGAGGACGAGAACCGCTTTTGCCCTGCGTAGCGTTCCGGGCAGCGGGTAGAACCAGGCAGAGAATTCCCGGCTAGCAGCTTCCCTGTGGCGGGGAAGTGCAAACGTACACGTTTTCGGCCGAAAACGCGTTTTCCGGCGAAATCGCACACCACGGCTCTTTCTGAGAAAAAGCAAGCACGGAGGACGAGAACCGCTTTTGCCCTGCGTAGCGTTCCGGGCAGCGGGTAGAACCAGGCAGAGAATTCCCGGCTAGCAGCTTCCCTGTGGCGGGGAAGTGCAAACGTACACGTTTTCGGCCGAAAACGCGTTTTCCGGAGAAATCGCACACCACGGCTCTTTCTGAGAAAAAGCAAGCACGGAGGATGAGAACCGCTTTTGCCCTGCGTAGCGTTCCGGGCAGCGGGTAGAACCAGGCAGAGAATTCCCGGCTAGCAGCTTCCCTGTGGCGGGGAAGTGCAAACGTACACGTTTTCGGCCGAAAACGTGTTTTCCGGCGAAAACGCACACCACGGCTCTTTCTGAGAAAAAGCAAGCACGGAGGACGAGAACCGCTTTTGCCCTGCGTAGCGTTCCGGGCAGCGGGTAGAACCAGGCAGAGAATTCCCGGCTAGCAGCTTCCCTGTGGCGGGGAAGTGCAAACGTACACGTTTTCGGCCGAAAACGCGTTTTCCGGCGAAATCGCAGACCACGGCTCTTTCTGAGAAAAAGCAAGCACGGAGGACGAGAACCGCTTTTGCCCTGCGTAGCGTTCCGGGCAGCGGGTAGAACCAGGCAGAGAATTCCCGGCTAGCAGCTTCCCTGTGGCGGGGAAGTGCAAACGTACACGTTTTCGGCCGAAAACGCGTTTTCCGGCGAAATCGCACACCACGGCTCTTTCTGAGAAAAAGCAAGCACGGAGGACGAGAACCGCTTTTGCCCTGCGTAGCGTTCCGGGCAGCGGGTAGAACCAGGCAGAGAATTCCCGGCTAGCAGCTTCCCTGTGGCGGGGAAGTGCAAACGTACACGTTTTCGGCCGAAAACGCGTTTTCCGGCGAAATCGCACACCACGGCTCTTTCTGAGAAAAAGCAAGCACGGAGGACGAGAACCGCTTTTGCCCTGCGTAGCGTTCCGGGCAGCGGGTAGAACCAGGCAGAGAATTCCCGGCTAGCAGCTTCCCTGTGGCGGGGAAGTGCAAACGTACACGTTTTCGGCCGAAAACGCGTTTTCCGGCGAAAACGCACACCACGGCTCTTTCTGAGAAAAAGCAAGCACGGAGGACGAGAACCGCTTTTGCCCTGCGTAGCGTTCCGGGCAGCGGGTAGAACCAGGCAGAGAATTCCCGGCTAGCATCTTCCCTGTGGCGGGGAAGTGCAAACGTACACGTTTTCGGCCGAAAACGCGTTTTCCGGCGAAAACGCACACCACGGCTCTTTCTGAGAAAAAGCAAGCACGGAGGACGAGAACCGCTTTTGCCCTGCGTAGCGTTCCGGGCAGCGGGTAGAACCAGGCAGAGAATTCCCGGCTAGCAGCTTCCCTGTGGCGGGGAAGTGCAAACGTACACGTTTTCGGCCGAAAACGCGTTTTCCGGCGAAAACGCACACCACGGCTCTTTCTGAGAAAAAGCAAGCACGGAGGACGAGAACCGCTTTTGCCCTGCGTAGCGTTCCGGGCAGCGGGTAGAACCAGGCAGAGAATTTCCGGCTAGCAGCTTCCCTGTGGAGGGGAAGTGCAAACGTACACGTTTTCGGCCGAAAACGCGTTTTCCGGCGAAAACGCACACCACGGCTCTTTCTGAGAAAAAGCAAGCACGGAGGACGAGAACCGCTTTTGCCCTGCGTAGCGTTCCGGGCAGCGGGTAGAACCAGGCAGAGAATTCCCGGCTAGCAGCTTCCCTGTGGCGGGGAAGTGCAAACGTACACGTTTTCGGCCGAAAACGCGTTTTCCGGCGAAAACGCACACCACGGCTCTTTCTGAGAAAAAGCAAGCACGGAGGACGAGAACCGCTTTTGCCCTGCGTAGCGTTCCGGGCAGCGGGTAGAACCAGGCAGAGAATTCCCGGCTAGCAGCTTCCCTGTGGCGGGGAAGTGCAAACGTACACGTTTTCGGCCGAAAACGCGTTTTCCGGCGAAATCGCACACCACGGCTCTTTCTGAGAAAAAGCAAGCACGGAGGACGAGAACCGCTTTTGCCCTGCGTAGCGTTCCGGGTAGCGGGTAGAACCAGGCAGAGAATTCCCGGCTAGCAGCTTCCCTGTGGCGGGGAAGTGCAAACGTACACGTTTTCGGCCGAAAACGCGTTTTCCGGCGAAAACGCACACCACGGCTCTTTCTGAGAAAAAGCAAGCACGGAGGACGAGAACCGCTTTTGCCCTGCGTAGCGTTCCGGGCAGCGGGTAGAACCAGGCAGAGAATTCCCGGCTAGCAGCTTCCCTGTGGCGGGGAAGTGCAAACGTACACGTTTTCGGCCGAAAACGCGTTTTCCGGCGAAATCGCACACCACGGCTCTTTCTGAGAAAAAGCAAGCACGGAGGACGAGAACCGCTTTTGCCCTGCGTAGCGTTCCGGGTAGCGGGTAGAACCAGGCAGAGAATTCCCGGCTAGCAGCTTCCCTGTGGCGGGGAAGTGCAAACGTACACGTTTTCGGCCGAAAACGCGTTTTCCGGCGAAAACGCACACCACGGCTCTTTCTGAGAAAAAGCAAGCACGGAGGAAGAGAACCGCTTTTGCCCTGCGTAGCGTTCCGGGCAGCGGGTAGAACCAGGCAGAGAATTCCCGGCTAGCAGCTTCCCTGTGGCGGGGAAGTGCAAACGTACACGTTTTCGGCCGAAAACGCGTTTTCCGGCGAAAACGCACACCACGGCTCTTTCTGAGAAAAAGCAAGCACGGAGGACGAGAACCGCTTTTGCCCTGCGTAGCGTTCCGGGCAGCGGGTAGAACCAGGCAGAGAATTCCCGGCTAGCAGCTTCCCTGTGGCGGGGAAGTGCAAACGTACACGTTTTCGGCCGAAAACGCGTTTTCCGGCGAAAACGCACACCACGGCTCTTTCTGAGAAAAAGCAAGCACGGAGGACGAGAACCGCTTTTGCCCTGCGTAGCGTTCCGGGCAGCGGGTAGAACCAGGCAGAGAATTCCCGGCTAGCAGCTTCCCTGTGGCGGGGAAGTGCAAACGTACACGTTTTCGGCCGAAAACGCGTTTTTAGGCGAAATCGCACACCACGGCTCTTTCTGAGAAAAAGCAAGCACGGAGGACGAGAACCGCTTTTGCCCTGCGTAGCGTTCCGGGCAGCGGGTAGAACCAGGCAGAGAATTCTCGGCTAGCAGCTTCCCTGTGGCGGGGAAGTGCAAACGTACACGTTTTCGGCCGAAAACGCGTTTTCCGGCGAAAACGCACACCACGGCTCTTTCTGAGAAAAAGCAAGCACGGAGGACGAGAACCGCTTTTGCCCTGCGTAGCGTTCCGGGCAGCGGGTAGAACCAGGCAGAGAATTCCCGGCTAGCAGCTTCCCTGTGGCGGGGAAGTGCAAACGTACACGTTTTCGGCCGAAAACGCGTTTTCCGGCGAAATCGCACACCACGGCTCTTTCTGAGAAAAAGCAAGCACGGAGGACGAGAACCGCTTTTGCCCTGCGTAGCGTTCCGGGCAGCGGGTAGAACCAGGCAGAGAATTCCCGGCTAGCAGCTTCCCTGTGGCGGGGAAGTGCAAACGTACACGTTTTCGGCCGAAAACGCGTTTTCCGGCGAAATCGCACACCACGGCTCTTTCTGAGAAAAAGCAAGCACGGAGGACGAGAACCGCTTTTGCCCTGCGTAGCGTTCCGGGCAGCGGGTAGAACCAGGCAGAGAATTCCCGGCTAGCAGCTTCCCTGTGGCGGGGAAGTGCAAACGTACACGTTTTCGGCCGAAAACGCGTTTTCCGGCGAAAACGCACACCACGGCTCTTTCTGAGAAAAAGCAAGCACGGAGGACGAGAACCGCTTTTGCCCTGCGTAGCGTTCCGGGCAGCGGGTAGAACCAGGCAGAGAATTCCGGGCTAGCAGCTTCCCTGTGGCGGGGAAGTGCAAACGTACACGTTTTCGGCCGAAAACGCGTTTTCTGGCGAAATCGCACACCACGGCTCTTTCTGAGAAAAAGCAAGCACGGAGGACGAGAACCGCTTTTGCCCTGCGTAGCGTTCCGGGCAGCGGGTAGAACCAGGCAGAGAATTCCCGGCTAGCAGCTTCCCTGTGGCGGGGAAGTGCAAACGTACACGTTTTCGGCCGAAAACGCGTTTTCCGGCGAAAACGCACACCACGGCTCTTTCTGAGAAAAAGCAAGCACGGAGGACGAGAACCGCTTTTGCCCTGCGTAGCGTTCCGGGCAGCGGGTAGAACCAGGCAGAGAATTCCCGGCTAGCAGCTTCCCTGTGGCGGGGAAGTGCAAACGTACACGTTTTCGGCCGAAAACGCGTTTTCCGGCGAAAACTCACACCACGGCTCTTTCTGAGATAAAGCAAGCACGGAGGACGAGAACCGCTTTTGCCCTGCGTAGCGTTCCGGGCAGCGGGTAGAACCAGGCAGAGAATTCCCGGCTAGCAGCTTCCCTGTGGCGGGGAAGTGCAAACGTACACGTTTTCGGCCGAAAACGCGTTTTCCGGCGAAATCGCACACCACGGCTCTTTCTGAGAAAAAGCAAGCACGGAGGACGAGAACCGCTTTTGCCCTGCGTAGCGTTCCGGGCAGCGGGTAGAACCAGGCAGAGAATTCCCGGCTAGCAGCTTCCCTGTGGCGGGGAAGTGCAAACGTACACGTTTTCGGCCGAAAACGCGTTTTCCGGCGAAAACGCACACCACGGCTCTTTCTGAGAAAAAGCAAGCACGGAGGACGAGAACCGCTTTTGCCCTGCGTAGCGTTCCGGGCAGCGGGTAGAACCAGGCAGAGAATTCCCGGCTAGCAGCTTCCCTGTGGCGGGGAAGTGCAAACGTACACGTTTTC
Source organism: Athene noctua (assembly GCF_965140245.1). NCBI lineage: Eukaryota > Metazoa > Chordata > Aves > Strigiformes > Strigidae > Athene > Athene noctua. Next base: position 89,871 of record NW_027437669.1, read on the forward strand.
GGCCGAAAACGCGTTTTCCGGCGAAATCGCACACCACGGATCTTTCTGAGAAAAAGCAAGCACGGAGGACGAGAACCGCTTTTGCCCTGCGTAGCGTTCCGGGCAGCGGGTAGAACCAGGCAGAGAATTCCCGGCTAGCAGCTTCCCTGTGGCGGGGAAGTGCAAACGTACACGTTTTCGGCCGAAAACGCGTTTTCCGGCGAAAACTCACACCACGGCTCTTTCTGAGATAAAGCAAGCACGGAGGACGAGAACCGCTTTTGCCCTGCGTAGCGTTCCGGGCAGCGGGTAGAACCAGGCAGAGAATTCCCGGCTAGCAGCTTCCCTGTGGCGGGGAAGTGCAAACGTACACGTTTTCGGCCGAAAACGCGTTTTCCGGCGAAATCGCACACCACGGCTCTTTCTGAGAAAAAGCAAGCACGGAGGACGAGAACCGCTTTTGCCCTGCGTAGCGTTCCGGGCAGCGGGTAGAACCAGGCAGAGAATTCCCGGCTAGCAGCTTCCCTGTGGCGGGGAAGTGCAAACGTACACGTTTTCGGCCGAAAACGCGTTTTCCGGCGAAAACGCACACCACGGCTCTTTCTGAGAAAAAGCAAGCACGGAGGACGAGAACCGCTTTTGCCCTGCGTAGCGTTCCGGGCAGCGGGTAGAACCAGGCAGAGAATTCCCGGCTAGCAGCTTCCCTGTGGCGGGGAAGTGCAAACGTACACGTTTTCGGCCGAAAACGCGTTTTCCGGCGAAATCGCACACCACGGATCTTTCTGAGAAAAAGCAAGCACGGAGGACGAGAACCGCTTTTGCCCTGCGTAGCGTTCCGAGCAGCGGGTAGAACCAGGCAGAGAATTCCCGGCTAGCAGCTTCCCTGTGGCGGGGAAGTGCAAACGTACACGTTTTTGGCCGAAAACGCGTTTTCCGGCGAAAACTCACACCACGGCTCTTTCTGAGATAAAGCAAGCACGGAGGACGAGAACCGCTTTTGCCCTGCGTAGCGTTCCGGGCAGCGGGTAGAACCAGGCAGAGAATTCCCGGCTAGCAGCTTCCCTGTGGCGGGGAAGTGCAAACGTACACGTTTTCGGCCGAAAACGCGTTTTCCGGCGAAATCGCACACCACGGCTCTTTCTGAGAAAAAGCAAGCACGGAGGACGAGAACCGCTTTTGCCCTGCGTAGCGTTCCGGGCAGCGGGTAGAACCAGGCAGAGAATTCCCGGCTAGCAGCTTCCCTGTGGCGGGGAAGTGCAAACGTACACGTTTTCGGCCGAAAACGCGTTTTCCGGCGAAAACGCACACCACGGCTCTTTCTGAGAAAAAGCAAGCACGGAGGACGAGAACCGCTTTTGCCCTGCGTAGCGTTCCGGGCAGCGGGTAGAACCAGGCAGAGAATTCCCGGCTAGCAGCTTCCCTGTGGCGGGGAAGTGCAAACGTACACGTTTTCGGCCGAAAACGCGTTTTCCGGCGAAATCGCACACCACGGATCTTTCTGAGAAAAAGCAAGCACGGAGGACGAGAACCGCTTTTGCCCTGCGTAGCGTTCCGGGCAGCGGGTAGAACCAGGCAGAGAATTCCCGGCTAGCAGCTTCCCTGTGGCGGGGAAGTGCAAACGTACACGTTTTCGGCCGAAAACGCGTTTTCCGGCGAAAACGCACACCACGGCTCTTTCTGAGAAAAAGCAAGCACGGAGGACGAGAACCGCTTTTGCCCTGCGTAGCGTTCCGGGCAGCGGGTAGAACCAGGCAGAGAATTCCCGGCTAGCAGCTTCCCTGTGGCGGGGAAGTGCAAACGTACACGTTTTCGGCCGAAAACGCGTTTTCCGGCGAAATCGCACACCACGGCTCTTTCTGAGAAAAAGCAAGCACGGAGGACGAGAACCGCTTTTGCCCTGCGTAGCGTTCCGGGCAGCGGGTAGAACCAGGCAGAGAATTCCCGGCTAGCAGCTTCCCTGTGGCGGGGAAGTGCAAACGTACACGTTTTCGGCCGAAAACGCGTTTTCCGGCGAAAACTCACACCACGGCTCTTTCTGAGATAAAGCAAGCACGGAGGACGAGAACCGCTTTTGCCCTGCGTAGCGTTCCGGGCAGCGGGTAGAACCAGGCAGAGAATTCCCGGCTAGCAGCTTCCCTGTGGCGGGGAAGTGCAAACGTACACGTTTTCGGCCGAAAACGCGTTTTCCGGCGAAAACGCACACCACGGCTCTTTCTGAGAAAAAGCAAGCACGGAGGACGAGAACCGCTTTTGCCCTGCGTAGCGTTCCGGGCAGCGGGTAGAACCAGGCAGAGAATTCCCGGCTAGCAGCTTCCCTGTGGCGGGGAAGTGCAAACGTACACGTTTTCGGCCGAAAACGCGTTTTCCGGCGAAAACGCACACCACGGCTCTTTCTGAGAAAAAGCAAGCACGGAGGACGAGAACCGCTTTTGCCCTGCGTAGCGTTCCGGGCAGCGGGTAGAACCAGGCAGAGAATTCCCGGCTAGCAGCTTCCCTGTGGCGGGGAAGTGCAAACGTACACGTTTTCGGCCGAAAACGCGTTTTCCGGCGAAATCGCACACCACGGATCTTTCTGAGAAAAAGCAAGCACGGAGGACGAGAACCGCTTTTGCCCTGCGTAGCGTTCCGGGCAGCGGGTAGAACCAGGCAGAGAATTCCCGGCTAGCAGCTTCCCTGTGGCGGGGAAGTGCAAACGTACACGTTTTCGGCCGAAAACGCGTTTTCCGGCGAAAACGCACACCACGGCTCTTTCTGAGAAAAAGCAAGCACGGAGGACGAGAACCGCTTTTGCCCTGCGTAGCGTTCCGGGCAGCGGGTAGAACCAGGCAGAGAATTCCCGGCTAGCAGCTTCCCTGTGGCGGGGAAGTGCAAACGTACACGTTTTCGGCCGAAAACGCGTTTTCTGGCGAAATCGCACACCACGGCTCTTTCTGAGAAAAAGCAAGCACGGAGGACGAGAACCGCTTTTGCCCTGCGTAGCGTTCCGGGCAGCGGGTAGAACCAGGCAGAGAATTCCCGGCTAGCAGCTTCCCTGTGGCGGGGAAGTGCAAACGTACACGTTTTCGGCCGAAAACGCGTTTTCCGGCGAAAACTCACACCACGGCTCTTTCTGAGATAAAGCAAGCACGGAGGACGAGAACCGCTTTTGCCCTGCGTAGCGTTCCGGGCAGCGGGTAGAACCAGGCAGAGAATTCCCGGCTAGCAGCTTCCCTGTGGCGGGGAAGTGCAAACGTACACGTTTTCGGCCGAAAACGCGTTTTCCGGCGAAAACGCACACCACGGCTCTTTCTGAGAAAAAGCAAGCACGGAGGACGAGAACCGCTTTTGCCCTGCGTAGCGTTCCGGGCAGCGGGTAGAACCAGGCAGAGAATTCCCGGCTAGCAGCTTCCCTGTGGCGGGGAAGTGCAAACGTACACGTTTTCGGCCGAAAACGCGTTTTCCGGCGAAAACGCACACCACGGCTCTTTCTGAGAAAAAGCAAGCACGGAGGACGAGAACCGCTTTTGCCCTGCGTAGCGTTCCGGGCAGCGGGTAGAACCAGGCAGAGAATTCCCGGCTAGCAGCTTCCCTGTGGCGGGGAAGTGCAAACGTACACGTTTTCGGCCGAAAACGCGTTTTCCGGCGAAATCGCACACCACGGATCTTTCTGAGAAAAAGCAAGCACGGAGGACGAGAACCGCTTTTGCCCTGCGTAGCGTTCCGGGCAGCGGGTAGAACCAGGCAGAGAATTCCCGGCTAGCAGCTTCCCTGTGGCGGGGAAGTGCAAACGTACACGTTTTCGGCCGAAAACGCGTTTTCCGGCGAAAACGCACACCACGGCTCTTTCTGAGAAAAAGCAAGCACGGAGGACGAGAACCGCTTTTGCCCTGCGTAGCGTTCCGGGCAGCGGGTAGAACCAGGCAGAGAATTCCCGGCTAGCAGCTTCCCTGTGGCGGGGAAGTGCAAACGTACACGTTTTCGGCCGAAAACGCGTTTTCTGGCGAAATCGCACACCACGGCTCTTTCTGAGAAAAAGCAAGCACGGAGGACGAGAACCGCTTTTGCCCTGCGTAGCGTTCCGGGCAGCGGGTAGAACCAGGCAGAGAATTCCCGGCTAGCAGCTTCCCTGTGGCGGGGAAGTGCAAACGTACACGTTTTCGGCCGAAAACGCGTTTTCTGGCGAAATCGCACACCACGGCTCTTTCTGAGAAAAAGCAAGCACGGAGGACGAGAACCGCTTTTGCCCTGCGTAGCGTTCCGGGCAGCGGGTAGAACCAGGCAGAGAATTCCCGGCTAGCATCTTCCCTGTGGCGGGGAAGTGCAAACGTACACGTTTTCGGCCGAAAACGCGTTTTCCGGAGAAATCGCACACCACGGCTCTTTCTGAGAAAAAGCAAGCACGGAGGATGAGAACCGCTTTTGCCCTGCGTAGCGTTCCGGGCAGCGGGTAGAACCAGGCAGAGAATTCCCGGCTAGCAGCTTCCCTGTGGCGGGGAAGTGCAAACGTAAACGTTTTCGGCCGAAAACGTGTTTTCCGGCGAAAACGCACACCACGGCTCTTTCTGAGAAAAAGCAAGCACGGAGGACGAGAACCGCTTTTGCCCTGCGTAGCGTTCCGGGCAGCGGGTAGAACCAGGCAGAGAATTCCCGGCTAGCAGCTTCCCTGTGGCGGGGAAGTGCAAACGTACACGTTTTCGGCCGAAAACGCGTTTTCCGGCGAAATCGCAGACCACGGCTCTTTATGAGAAAAAGCAAGCACGGAGGACGAGAACCGCTTTTGCCCTGCGTAGCGTTCCGGGCAGCGGGTAGAACCAGGCAGAGAATTCCCGGCTAGCAGCTTCCCTGTGGCGGGGAAGTGCAAACGTACACGTTTTCGGCCGAAAACGCGTTTTCCGGCGAAATCGCACACCACGGCTCTTTCTGAGAAAAAGCAAGCACGGAGGACGAGAACCGCTTTTGCCCTGCGTAGCGTTCCGGGCAGCGGGTAGAACCAGGCAGAGAATTCCCGGCTAGCAGCTTCCCTGTGGCGGGGAAGTGCAAACGTACACGTTTTCGGCCGAAAACGCGTTTTCCGGCGAAATCGCACACCACGGATCTTTCTGAGAAAAAGCAAGCACGGAGGACGAGAACCGCTTTTGCCCTGCGTAGCGTTCCGGGCAGCGGGTAGAACCAGGCAGAGAATTCCCGGCTAGCAGCTTCCCTGTGGCGGGGAAGTGCAAACGTACACGTTTTCGGCCGAAAACGCGTTTTCCGGCGAAAACGCACACCACGGCTCTTTCTGAGAAAAAGCAAGCACGGAGGACGAGAACCGCTTTTGCCCTGCGTAGCGTTCCGGGCAGCGGGTAGAACCAGGCAGAGAATTCCCGGCTAGCAGCTTCCCTGTGGCGGGGAAGTGCAAACGTACACGTTTTCGGCCGAAAACGCGTTTTCCGGCGAAATCGCACACCACGGCTCTTTCTGAGAAAAAGCAAGCACGGAGGACGAGAACCGCTTTTGCCCTGCGTAGCGTTCCGGGCAGCGGGTAGAACCAGGCAGAGAATTCCCGGCTAGCAGCTTCCCTGTGGCGGGGAAGTGCAAACGTACACGTTTTCGGCCGAAAACGCGTTTTCCGGCGAAATCGCACACCACGGATCTTTCTGAGAAAAAGCAAGCACGGAGGACGAGAACCGCTTTTGCCCTGCGTAGCGTTCCGGGCAGCGGGTAGAACCAGGCAGAGAATTCCCGGCTAGCAGCTTCCCTGTGGCGGGGAAGTGCAAACGTACACGTTTTCGGCCGAAAACGCGTTTTCCGGCGAAATCGCACACCACGGATCTTTCTGAGAAAAAGCAAGCACGGAGGACGAGAACCGCTTTTGCCCTGCGTAGCGTTCCGGGCAGCGGGTAGAACCAGGCAGAGAATTCCCGGCTAGCAGCTTCCCTGTGGCGGGGAAGTGCAAACGTACACGTTTTCGGCCGAAAACGCGTTTTCCGGCGAAAACGCACACCACGGCTCTTTCTGAGAAAAAGCAAGCACGGAGGACGAGAACCGCTTTTGCCCTGCGTAGCGTTCCGGGCAGCGGGTAGAACCAGGCAGAGAATTCCCGGCTAGCAGCTTCCCTGTGGCGGGGAAGTGCAAACGTAAACGTTTTCGGCCGAAAACGTGTTTTCCGGCGAAAACGCACACCACGGCTCTTTCTGAGAAAAAGCAAGCACGGAGGACGAGAACCGCTTTTGCCCTGCGTAGCGTTCCGGGCAGCGGGTAGAACCAGGCAGAGAATTCCCGGCTAGCAGCTTCCCTGTGGCGGGGAAGTGCAAACGTACACGTTTTCGGCCGAAAACGCGTTTTCCGGCGAAATCGCAGACCACGGCTCTTTATGAGAAAAAGCAAGCACGGAGGACGAGAACCGCTTTTGCCCTGCGTAGCGTTCCGGGCAGCGGGTAGAACCAGGCAGAGAATTCCCGGCTAGCAGCTTCCCTGTGGCGGGGAAGTGCAAACGTACACGTTTTCGGCCGAAAACGCGTTTTCCGGCGAAATCGCACACCACGGCTCTTTCTGAGAAAAAGCAAGCACGGAGGACGAGAACCGCTTTTGCCCTGCGTAGCGTTCCGGGCAGCGGGTAGAACCAGGCAGAGAATTCCCGGCTAGCAGCTTCCCTGTGGCGGGGAAGTGCAAACGTACACGTTTTCGGCCGAAAACGCGTTTTCCGGCGAAATCGCACACCACGGCTCTTTCTGAGAAAAAGCAAGCACGGAGGACGAGAACCGCTTTTGCCCTGCGTAGCGTTCCGGGCAGCGGGTAGAACCAGGCAGAGAATTCCCGGCTAGCAGCTTCCCTGTGGCGGGGAAGTGCAAACGTACACGTTTTCGGCCGAAAACGCGTTTTCCGGCGAAAACGCACACCACGGCTCTTTCTGAGAAAAAGCAAGCACGGAGGACGAGAACCGCTTTTGCCCTGCGTAGCGTTCCGGGCAGCGGGTAGAACCAGGCAGAGAATTCCCGGCTAGCAGCTTCCCTGTGGCGGGGAAGTGCAAACGTACACGTTTTCGGCCGAAAACGCGTTTTCCGGCGAAAACGCACACCACGGCTCTTTCTGAGAAAAAGCAAGCACGGAGGACGAGAACCGCTTTTGCCCTGCGTAGCGTTCCGGGCAGCGGGTAGAACCAGGCAGAGAATTCCCGGCTAGCAGCTTCCCTGTGGCGGGGAAGTGCAAACGTACACGTTTTCGGCCGAAAACGCGTTTTCCGGCGAAAACGCACACCACGGCTCTTTCTGAGAAAAAGCAAGCACGGAGGACGAGAACCGCTTTTGCCCTGCGTAGCGTTCCGGGCAGCGGGTAGAACCAGGCAGAGAATTTCCGGCTAGCAGCTTCCCTGTGGAGGGGAAGTGCAAACGTACACGTTTTCGGCCGAAAACGCGTTTTCCGGCGAAAACGCACACCACGGCTCTTTCTGAGAAAAAGCAAGCACGGAGGATGAGAACCGCTTTTGCCCTGCGTAGCGTTCCGGGCAGCGGGTAGAACCAGGCAGAGAATTCCCGGCTAGCAGCTTCCCTGTGGCGGGGAAGTGCAAACGTACACGTTTTCGGCCGAAAACGCGTTTTCCGGCGAAATCGCACACCACGGCTCTTTCTGAGAAAAAGCAAGCACGGAGGACGAGAACCGCTTTTGCCCTGCGTAGCGTTCCGGGCAGCGGGTAGAACCAGGCAGAGAATTCCCGGCTAGCAGCTTCCCTGTGGCGGGGAAGTGCAAACGTACACGTTTTCGGCCGAAAACGCGTTTTCCGGCGAAATCGCACACCACGGCTCTTTCTGAGAAAAAGCAAGCACGGAGGACGAGAACCGCTTTTGCCCTGCGTAGCGTTCCGGGCAGCGGGTAGAACCAGGCAGAGAATTCCCGGCTAGCAGCTTCCCTGTGGCGGGGAAGTGCAAACGTACACGTTTTCGGCCGAAAACGCGTTTTCCGGAGAAATCGCACACCACGGCTCTTTCTGAGAAAAAGCAAGCACGGAGGATGAGAACCGCTTTTGCCCTGCGTAGCGTTCCGGGCAGCGGGTAGAACCAGGCAGAGAATTCCCGGCTAGCAGCTTCCCTGTGGCGGGGAAGTGCAAACGTACACGTTTTCGGCCGAAAACGTGTTTTCCGGCGAAAACGCACACCACGGCTCTTTCTGAGAAAAAGCAAGCACGGAGGACGAGAACCGCTTTTGCCCTGCGTAGCGTTCCGGGCAGCGGGTAGAACCAGGCAGAGAATTCCCGGCTAGCAGCTTCCCTGTGGCGGGGAAGTGCAAACGTACACGTTTTCGGCCGAAAACGCGTTTTCCGGCGAAATCGCAGACCACGGCTCTTTCTGAGAAAAAGCAAGCACGGAGGACGAGAACCGCTTTTGCCCTGCGTAGCGTTCCGGGCAGCGGGTAGAACCAGGCAGAGAATTCCCGGCTAGCAGCTTCCCTGTGGCGGGGAAGTGCAAACGTACACGTTTTCGGCCGAAAACGCGTTTTCCGGCGAAATCGCACACCACGGCTCTTTCTGAGAAAAAGCAAGCACGGAGGACGAGAACCGCTTTTGCCCTGCGTAGCGTTCCGGGCAGCGGGTAGAACCAGGCAGAGAATTCCCGGCTAGCAGCTTCCCTGTGGCGGGGAAGTGCAAACGTACACGTTTTCGGCCGAAAACGCGTTTTCCGGCGAAATCGCACACCACGGCTCTTTCTGAGAAAAAGCAAGCACGGAGGACGAGAACCGCTTTTGCCCTGCGTAGCGTTCCGGGCAGCGGGTAGAACCAGGCAGAGAATTCCCGGCTAGCAGCTTCCCTGTGGCGGGGAAGTGCAAACGTACACGTTTTCGGCCGAAAACGCGTTTTCCGGCGAAAACGCACACCACGGCTCTTTCTGAGAAAAAGCAAGCACGGAGGACGAGAACCGCTTTTGCCCTGCGTAGCGTTCCGGGCAGCGGGTAGAACCAGGCAGAGAATTCCCGGCTAGCATCTTCCCTGTGGCGGGGAAGTGCAAACGTACACGTTTTCGGCCGAAAACGCGTTTTCCGGCGAAAACGCACACCACGGCTCTTTCTGAGAAAAAGCAAGCACGGAGGACGAGAACCGCTTTTGCCCTGCGTAGCGTTCCGGGCAGCGGGTAGAACCAGGCAGAGAATTCCCGGCTAGCAGCTTCCCTGTGGCGGGGAAGTGCAAACGTACACGTTTTCGGCCGAAAACGCGTTTTCCGGCGAAAACGCACACCACGGCTCTTTCTGAGAAAAAGCAAGCACGGAGGACGAGAACCGCTTTTGCCCTGCGTAGCGTTCCGGGCAGCGGGTAGAACCAGGCAGAGAATTTCCGGCTAGCAGCTTCCCTGTGGAGGGGAAGTGCAAACGTACACGTTTTCGGCCGAAAACGCGTTTTCCGGCGAAAACGCACACCACGGCTCTTTCTGAGAAAAAGCAAGCACGGAGGACGAGAACCGCTTTTGCCCTGCGTAGCGTTCCGGGCAGCGGGTAGAACCAGGCAGAGAATTCCCGGCTAGCAGCTTCCCTGTGGCGGGGAAGTGCAAACGTACACGTTTTCGGCCGAAAACGCGTTTTCCGGCGAAAACGCACACCACGGCTCTTTCTGAGAAAAAGCAAGCACGGAGGACGAGAACCGCTTTTGCCCTGCGTAGCGTTCCGGGCAGCGGGTAGAACCAGGCAGAGAATTCCCGGCTAGCAGCTTCCCTGTGGCGGGGAAGTGCAAACGTACACGTTTTCGGCCGAAAACGCGTTTTCCGGCGAAATCGCACACCACGGCTCTTTCTGAGAAAAAGCAAGCACGGAGGACGAGAACCGCTTTTGCCCTGCGTAGCGTTCCGGGTAGCGGGTAGAACCAGGCAGAGAATTCCCGGCTAGCAGCTTCCCTGTGGCGGGGAAGTGCAAACGTACACGTTTTCGGCCGAAAACGCGTTTTCCGGCGAAAACGCACACCACGGCTCTTTCTGAGAAAAAGCAAGCACGGAGGACGAGAACCGCTTTTGCCCTGCGTAGCGTTCCGGGCAGCGGGTAGAACCAGGCAGAGAATTCCCGGCTAGCAGCTTCCCTGTGGCGGGGAAGTGCAAACGTACACGTTTTCGGCCGAAAACGCGTTTTCCGGCGAAATCGCACACCACGGCTCTTTCTGAGAAAAAGCAAGCACGGAGGACGAGAACCGCTTTTGCCCTGCGTAGCGTTCCGGGTAGCGGGTAGAACCAGGCAGAGAATTCCCGGCTAGCAGCTTCCCTGTGGCGGGGAAGTGCAAACGTACACGTTTTCGGCCGAAAACGCGTTTTCCGGCGAAATCGCAGACCACGGCTCTTTCTGAGAAAAAGCAAGCACGGAGGACGAGAACCGCTTTTGCCCTGCGTAGCGTTCCGGGCAGCGGGTAGAACCAGGCAGAGAATTCCCGGCTAGCAGCTTCCCTGTGGCGGGGAAGTGCAAACGTACACGTTTTCGGCCGAAAACGCGTTTTCCGGCGAAATCGCACACCACGGCTCTTTCTGAGAAAAAGCAAGCACGGAGGACGAGAACCGCTTTTGCCCTGCGTAGCGTTCCGGGCAGCGGGTAGAACCAGGCAGAGAATTCCCGGCTAGCAGCTTCCCTGTGGCGGGGAAGTGCAAACGTACACGTTTTCGGCCGAAAACGCGTTTTCCGGCGAAATCGCACACCACGGCTCTTTCTGAGAAAAAGCAAGCACGGAGGACGAGAACCGCTTTTGCCCTGCGTAGCGTTCCGGGCAGCGGGTAGAACCAGGCAGAGAATTCCCGGCTAGCAGCTTCCCTGTGGCGGGGAAGTGCAAACGTACACGTTTTCGGCCGAAAACGCGTTTTCCGGCGAAAACGCACACCACGGCTCTTTCTGAGAAAAAGCAAGCACGGAGGACGAGAACCGCTTTTGCCCTGCGTAGCGTTCCGGGCAGCGGGTAGAACCAGGCAGAGAATTCCCGGCTAGCATCTTCCCTGTGGCGGGGAAGTGCAAACGTACACGTTTTCGGCCGAAAACGCGTTTTCCGGCGAAAACGCACACCACGGCTCTTTCTGAGAAAAAGCAAGCACGGAGGACGAGAACCGCTTTTGCCCTGCGTAGCGTTCCGGGCAGCGGGTAGAACCAGGCAGAGAATTCCCGGCTAGCAGCTTCCCTGTGGCGGGGAAGTGCAAACGTACACGTTTTCGGCCGAAAACGCGTTTTCCGGCGAAAACGCACACCACGGCTCTTTCTGAGAAAAAGCAAGCACGGAGGACGAGAACCGCTTTTGCCCTGCGTAGCGTTCCGGGCAGCGGGTAGAACCAGGCAGAGAATTCCCGGCTAGCAGCTTCCCTGTGGCGGGGAAGTGCAAACGTACACGTTTTCGGCCGAAAACGCGTTTTCCGGCGAAAACGCACACCACGGCTCTTTCTGAGAAAAAGCAAGCACGGAGGACGAGAACCGCTTTTGCCCTGCGTAGCGTTCCGGGCAGCGGGTAGAACCAGGCAGAGAATTCCCGGCTAGCAGCTTCCCTGTGGCGGGGAAGTGCAAACGTACACGTTTTCGGCCGAAAACGCGTTTTCCGGCGAAAACGCACACCACGGCTCTTTCTGAGAAAAAGCAAGCACGGAGGACGAGAACCGCTTTTGCCCTGCGTAGCGTTCCGGGCAGCGGGTAGAACCAGGCAGAGAATTCCCGGCTAGCAGCTTCCCTGTGGCGGGGATGTGCAAACGTACACGTTTTCGGCCGAAAACGCGTTTTCCGGCGAAATCGCACACCACGGCTCTTTCTGAGAAAAAGCAAGCACGGAGGACGAGAACCGCTTTTGCCCTGCGTAGCGTTCCGGGCAGCGGGTAGAACCAGGCAGAGAATTCCCGGCTAGCAGCTTCCCTGTGGCGGGGAAGTGCAAACGTACACGTTTTCGGCCGAAAACGCGTTTTCCGGCGAAAACGCACACCACGGCTCTTTCTGAGAAAAAGCAAGCACGGAGGACGAGAACCGCTTTTGCCCTGCGTAGCGTTCCGGGCAGCGGGTAGAACCAGGCAGAGAATTCCCGGCTAGCAGCTTCCCTGTGGCGGGGAAGTGCAAACGTACACGTTTTCGGCCGAAAACGCGTTTTCCGGAGAAATCGCACACCACGGCTCTTTCTGAGAAAAAGCAAGCACGGAGGACGAGAACCGCTTTTGCCCTGCGTAGCGTTCCGGGCAGCGGGTAGAACCAGGCAGAGAATTCCCGGCTAGCAGCTTCCCTGTGGCGGGGAAGTGCAAACGTACACGTTTTCGGCCGAAAACGCGTTTTCCGGCGAAAACGCACACCACGGCTCTTTCTGAGAAAAAGCAAGCACGGAGGATGAGAACCGCTTTTGCCCTGCCTAGCGTTCCGGGCAGCGGGTAGAACCAGGCAGAGAATTCCCGGCTAGCAGCTTCCCTGTGGCGGGGAAGTGCAAACGTACACGTTTTCGGCCGAAAACGCGTTTTCTGGCGAAATCGCACACCACGGCTCTTTCTGAGAAAAAGCAAGCACGGAGGACGAGAACCGCTTTTGCCCTGCGTAGCGTTCCGGGCAGCGGGTAGAACCAGGCAGAGAATTCCCGGCTAGCAGCTTCCCTGTGGCGGGGAAGTGCAAACGTACACGTTTTCGGCCGAAAACGCGTTTTCCGGCGAAAACGCACACCACGGCTCTTTCTGAGAAAAAGCAAGCACGGAGGATGAGAACCGCTTTTGCCCTGCGTAGCGTTCCGGGCAGCGGGTAGAACCAGGCAGAGAATTCCCGGCTAGCAGCTTCCCTGTGGCGGGGAAGTGCAAACGTACACGTTTTCGGCCGAAAACGCGTTTTCTGGCGAAATCGCACACCACGGCTCTTTCTGAGAAAAAGCAAGCACGGAGGACGAGAACCGCTTTTGCCCTGCGTAGCGTTCCGGGCAGCGGGTAGAACCAGGCAGAGAATTCCCGGCTAGCAGCTTCCCTGTGGCGGGGAAGTGCAAACGTACACGTTTTCGGCCGAAAACGCGTTTTCCGGAGAAATCGCACACCACGGCTCTTTCTGAGAAAAAGCAAGCACGGAGGATGAGAACCGCTTTTGCCCTGCGTAGCGTTCCGGGCAGCGGGTAGAACCAGGCAGAGAATTCCCGGCTAGCAGCTTCCCTGTGGCGGGGAAGTGCAAACGTAAACGTTTTCGGCCGAAAACGTGTTTTCCGGCGAAAACGCACACCACGGCTCTTTCTGAGAAAAAGCAAGCACGGAGGACGAGAACCGCTTTTGCCCTGCGTAGCGTTCCGGGCAGCGGGTAGAACCAGGCAGAGAATTCCCGGCTAGCAGCTTCCCTGTGGCGGGGAAGTGCAAACGTACACGTTTTCGGCCGAAAACGCGTTTTCCGGCGAAATCGCAGACCACGGCTCTTTCTGAGAAAAAGCAAGCACGGAGGACGAGAACCGCTTTTGCCCTGCGTAGCGTTCCGGGCAGCGGGTAGAACCAGGCAGAGAATTCCCGGCTAGCAGCTTCCCTGTGGCGGGGAAGTGCAAACGTACACGTTTTCGGCCGAAAACGCGTTTTCCGGCGAAATCGCACACCACGGCTCTTTCTGAGAAAAAGCAAGCACGGAGGACGAGAACCGCTTTTGCCCTGCGTAGCGTTCCGGGCAGCGGGTAGAACCAGGCAGAGAATTCCCGGCTAGCAGCTTCCCTGTGGCGGGGAAGTGCAAACGTACACGTTTTCGGCCGAAAACGCGTTTTCCGGCGAAATCGCACACCACGGCTCTTTCTGAGAAAAAGCAAGCACGGAGGACGAGAACCGCTTTTGCCCTGCGTAGCGTTCCGGGCAGCGGGTAGAACCAGGCAGAGAATTCCCGGCTAGCAGCTTCCCTGTGGCGGGGAAGTGCAAACGTACACGTTTTCGGCCGAAAACGCGTTTTCCGGCGAAAACGCACACCACGGCTCTTTCTGAGAAAAAGCAAGCACGGAGGACGAGAACCGCTTTTGCCCTGCGTAGCGTTCCGGGCAGCGGGTAGAACCAGGCAGAGAATTCCCGGCTAGCAGCTTCCCTGTGGCGGGGAAGTGCAAACGTACACGTTTTCGGCCGAAAACGCGTTTTCCGGCGAAAACGCACACCACGGCTCTTTCTGAGAAAAAGCAAGCACGGAGGACGAGAACCGCTTTTGCCCTGCGTAGCGTTCCGGGCAGCGGGTAGAACCAGGCAGAGAATTCCCGGCTAGCAGCTTCCCTGTGGCGGGGAAGTGCAAACGTACACGTTTTCGGCCGAAAACGCGTTTTCCGGCGAAAACGCACACCACGGCTCTTTCTGAGAAAAAGCAAGCACGGAGGACGAGAACCGCTTTTGCCCTGCGTAGCGTTCCGGGCAGCGGGTAGAACCAGGCAGAGAATTTCCGGCTAGCAGCTTCCCTGTGGAGGGGAAGTGCAAACGTACACGTTTTCGGCCGAAAACGCGTTTTCCGGCGAAAACGCACACCACGGCTCTTTCTGAGAAAAAGCAAGCACGGAGGATGAGAACCGCTTTTGCCCTGCGTAGCGTTCCGGGCAGCGGGTAGAACCAGGCAGAGAATTCCCGGCTAGCAGCTTCCCTGTGGCGGGGAAGTGCAAACGTACACGTTTTCGGCCGAAAACGCGTTTTCCGGCGAAATCGCACACCACGGCTCTTTCTGAGAAAAAGCAAGCACGGAGGACGAGAACCGCTTTTGCCCTGCGTAGCGTTCCGGGCAGCGGGTAGAACCAGGCAGAGAATTCCCGGCTAGCAGCTTCCCTGTGGCGGGGAAGTGCAAACGTACACGTTTTCGGCCGAAAACGCGTTTTCTGGCGAAATCGCACACCACGGCTCTTTCTGAGAAAAAGCAAGCACGGAGGACGAGAACCGCTTTTGCCCTGCGTAGCGTTCCGGGCAGCGGGTAGAACCAGGCAGAGAATTCCCGGCTAGCAGCTTCCCTGTGGCGGGGAAGTGCAAACGTACACGTTTTCGGCCGAAAACGCGTTTTCCGGAGAAATCGCACACCACGGCTCTTTCTGAGAAAAAGCAAGCACGGAGGATGAGAACCGCTTTTGCCCTGCGTAGCGTTCCGGGCAGCGGGTAGAACCAGGCAGAGAATTCCCGGCTAGCAGCTTCCCTGTGGCGGGGAAGTGCAAACGTAAACGTTTTCGGCCGAAAACGTGTTTTCCGGCGAAAACGCACACCACGGCTCTTTCTGAGAAAAAGCAAGCACGGAGGACGAGAACCGCTTTTGCCCTGCGTAGCGTTCCGGGCAGCGGGTAGAACCAGGCAGAGAATTCCCGGCTAGCAGCTTCCCTGTGGCGGGGAAGTGCAAACGTACACGTTTTCGGCCGAAAACGCGTTTTCCGGCGAAATCGCAGACCACGGCTCTTTCTGAGAAAAAGCAAGCACGGAGGACGAGAACCGCTTTTGCCCTGCGTAGCGTTCCGGGCAGCGGGTAGAACCAGGCAGAGAATTCCCGGCTAGCAGCTTCCCTGTGGCGGGGAAGTGCAAACGTACACGTTTTCGGCCGAAAACGCGTTTTCCGGCGAAATCGCACACCACGGCTCTTTCTGAGAAAAAGCAAGCACGGAGGACGAGAACCGCTTTTGCCCTGCGTAGCGTTCCGGGCAGCGGGTAGAACCAGGCAGAGAATTCCCGGCTAGCAGCTTCCCTGTGGCGGGGAAGTGCAAACGTACACGTTTTCGGCCGAAAACGCGTTTTCCGGCGAAATCGCACACCACGGCTCTTTCTGAGAAAAAGCAAGCACGGAGGACGAGAACCGCTTTTGCCCTGCGTAGCGTTCCGGGCAGCGGGTAGAACCAGGCAGAGAATTCCCGGCTAGCAGCTTCCCTGTGGCGGGGAAGTGCAAACGTACACGTTTTCGGCCGAAAACGCGTTTTCCGGCGAAAACGCACACCACGGCTCTTTCTGAGAAAAAGCAAGCACGGAGGACGAGAACCGCTTTTGCCCTGCGTAGCGTTCCGGGCAGCGGGTAGAACCAGGCAGAGAATTCCCGGCTAGCAGCTTCCCTGTGGCGGGGAAGTGCAAACGTACACGTTTTCGGCCGAAAACGCGTTTTCCGGCGAAAACGCACACCACGGCTCTTTCTGAGAAAAAGCAAGCACGGAGGACGAGAACCGCTTTTGCCCTGCGTAGCGTTCCGGGCAGCGGGTAGAACCAGGCAGAGAATTCCCGGCTAGCAGCTTCCCTGTGGCGGGGAAGTGCAAACGTACACGTTTTCGGCCGAAAACGCGTTTTCCGGCGAAAACGCACACCACGGCTCTTTCTGAGAAAAAGCAAGCACGGAGGACGAGAACCGCTTTTGCCCTGCGTAGCGTTCCGGGCAGCGGGTAGAACCAGGCAGAGAATTTCCGGCTAGCAGCTTCCCTGTGGAGGGGAAGTGCAAACGTACACGTTTTCGGCCGAAAACGCGTTTTCCGGCGAAAACGCACACCACGGCTCTTTCTGAGAAAAAGCAAGCACGGAGGACGAGAACCGCTTTTGCCCTGCGTAGCGTTCCGGGCAGCGGGTAGAACCAGGCAGAGAATTCCCGGCTAGCAGCTTCCCTGTGGCGGGGAAGTGCAAACGTACACGTTTTCGGCCGAAAACGCGTTTTCCGGCGAAAACGCACACCACGGCTCTTTCTGAGAAAAAGCAAGCACGGAGGACGAGAACCGCTTTTGCCCTGCGTAGCGTTCCGGGCAGCGGGTAGAACCAGGCAGAGAATTCCCGGCTAGCAGCTTCCCTGTGGCGGGGAAGTGCAAACGTACACGTTTTCGGCCGAAAACGCGTTTTCCGGCGAAATCGCACACCACGGCTCTTTCTGAGAAAAAGCAAGCACGGAGGACGAGAACCGCTTTTGCCCTGCGTAGCGTTCCGGGTAGCGGGTAGAACCAGGCAGAGAATTCCCGGCTAGCAGCTTCCCTGTGGCGGGGAAGTGCAAACGTACACGTTTTCGGCCGAAAACGCGTTTTCCGGCGAAAACGCACACCACGGCTCTTTCTGAGAAAAAGCAAGCACGGAGGACGAGAACCGCTTTTGCCCTGCGTAGCGTTCCGGGCAGCGGGTAGAACCAGGCAGAGAATTCCCGGCTAGCAGCTTCCCTGTGGCGGGGAAGTGCAAACGTACACGTTTTCGGCCGAAAACGCGTTTTCCGGCGAAAACGCACACCACGGCTCTTTCTGAGAAAAAGCAAGCACGGAGGAAGAGAACCGCTTTTGCCCTGCGTAGCGTTCCGGGCAGCGGGTAGAACCAGGCAGAGAATTCCCGGCTAGCAGCTTCCCTGTGGCGGGGAAGTGCAAACGTACACGTTTTCGGCCGAAAACGCGTTTTCCGGCGAAATCGCACACCACGGCTCTTTCTGAGAAAAAGCAAGCACGGAGGACGAGAACCGCTTTTGCCCTGCGTAGCGTTCCGGGCAGCGGGTAGAACCAGGCAGAGAATTCCCGGCTAGCAGCTTCCCTGTGGCGGGGAAGTGCAAACGTACACGTTTTCGGCCGAAAACGCGTTTTCCGGCGAAATCGCACACCACGGCTCTTTCTGAGAAAAAGCAAGCACGGAGGACGAGAACCGCTTTTGCCCTGCGTAGCGTTCCGGGCAGCGGGTAGAACCAGGCAGAGAATTCCCGGCTAGCAGCTTCCCTGTGGCGGGGAAGTGCAAACGTACACGTTTTCGGCCGAAAACGCGTTTTCTGGCGAAATCGCACACCACGGCTCTTTCTGAGAAAAAGCAAGCACGGAGGAAGAGAACCGCTTTTGCCCTGCGTAGCGTTCCGGGCAGCGGGTAGAACCAGGCAGAGAATTCCCGGCTAGCAGCTTCCCTGTGGCGGGGAAGTGCAAACGTACACGTTTTCGGCCGAAAACGCGTTTTCCGGCGAAATCGCATACCACGGCTCTTTCTGAGAAAAAGCAAGCACGGAGGACGAGAACCGCTTTTGCCCTGCGTAGCGTTCCGGGCAGCGGGTAGAACCAGGCAGAGAATTCCCGGCTAGCAGCTTCCCTGTGGCGGGGAAGTGCAAACGTACACGTTTTCGGCCGAAAACGCGTTTTCCGGCGAAATCGCACACCACGGCTCTTTCTGAGAAAAAGCAAGCACGGAGGACGAGAACCGCTTTTGCGCTGCGTAGCGTTCCGAGCAGCGGGTAGAACCAGGCAGAGAATTCCCGGCTAGCAGCTTCCCTGTGGCGGGGAAGTGCAAACGTACACGTTTTCGGCCGAAAACGCGTTTTCCGGCGAAAACGCACACCACGGCTCTTTCTGAGAAAAAGCAAGCACGGAGGACGAGAACCGCTTTTGCCCTGCGTAGCGATCCGGGCAGCGGGTAGAACCAGGCAGAGAATTCCCGGCTAGCAGCTTCCCTGTGGCGGGGAAGTGCAAACGTACACGTTTTCGGCCGAAAACGCGTTTTCCGGCGAAATCGCACACCACGGCTCTTTCTGAGAAAAAGCAAGCACGGAGGACGAGAACCGCTTTTGCCCTGCGTAGCGTTCCGGGCAGCGGGTAGAACCAGGCAGAGAATTCCCGGCTAGCATCTTCCCTGTGGCGGGGAAGTGCAAACGTACACGTTTTCGGCCGAAAACGCGTTTTCTGGCCAAATCGCACACCACGTCTCTTTCTGAGAAAAAGCAAGCACGGAGGACGAGAACCGCTTTTGCCCTGCGTAGCGTTCCGGGCAGCGGGTAGAACCAGGCAGAGAATTCCCGGCTAGCAGCTTCCCTGTGGCGGGGAAGTGCAAACGTACACGTTTTCGGCCGAAAACGCGTTTTCCGGCGAAAACGCACACCACGGCTCTTTCTGAGAAAAAGCAAGCACGGAGGACGAGAACCGCTTTTGCCCTGCGTAGCGTTCCGGGCAGCGGGTAGAACCAGGCAGAGAATTCCTGGCTAGCAGCTTCCCTGTGGCGGGGAAGTGCAAACGTACACGTATTCGGCCGAAAACGCGTTTTCTGGCCAAATCGCACACCACGTCTCTTTCTGAGAAAAAGCAAGCACGGAGGACGAGAACCGCTTTTGCCCTGCGTAGCGTTCCGCGCAGCGGGTAGAACCAGGCAGAGAATTCCCGGCTAGCAGCTTCCCTGTGGCGGGGAAGTGCAAACGTACACGTTTTCGGCCGAAAACGCGTTTTCCGGCGAAATCGCACACCACGGCTCTTTCTGAGAAAAAGCAAGCACGGAGGACGAGAACCGCTTTTGCGCTGCGTAGCGTTCCGGGCAGCGGGTAGAACCAGGCAGAGAATTCCCGGCTAGCAGCTTCCCTGTGGCGGGGAAGTGCAAACGTACACGTTTTCGGCCGAAAACGCGTTTTCCGGCGAAAACGCACACCACGGCTCTTTCTGAGAAAAAGCAAGCACGGAGGACGAGAACCGCTTTTGCCCTGCGTAGCGTTCCGGGCAGCGGGTAGAACCAGGCAGAGAATTCCCGGCTAGCAGCTTCCCTGTGGCGGGGAAGTGCAAACGTACACGTTTTCGGCCGAAAACGCGTTTTCCGGCGAAATCGCAGACCACGGCTCTTTCTGAGAAAAAGCAAGCACGGAGGACGAGAACCGCTTTTGCCCTGCGTAGCGTTCCGGGCAGCGGGTAGAACCAGGCAGAGAATTCCCGGCTAGCAGCTTCCCTGTGGCGGGGAAGTGCAAACGTACACGTTTTCGGCCGAAAACACGTTTTCCGGCGAAATCGCACACCACGGCTCTTTCTGAGAAAAAGCAAGCACGGAGGACGAGAACCGCTTTTGCCCTGCGTAGCGTTCCGGGCAGCGGGTAGAACCAGGCAGAGAATTCCCGGCTAGCAGCTTCCCTGTGGCGGGGAAGTGCAAACGTACACGTTTTCGGCCGAAAACGCGTTTTCCGGCGAAATCGCACACCACGGCTCTTTCTGAGAAAAAGCAAGCACGGAGGACGAGAACCGCTTTTGCCCTGCGTAGCGTTCCGGGCAGCGGGTAGAACCAGGCAGAGAATTCCCGGCTAGCAGCTTCCCTGTGGCGGGGAAGTGCAAACGTACACGTTTTCGGCCGAAAACGCGTTTTCCGGCGAAAACGCACACCACGGCTCTTTCTGAGAAAAAGCAAGCACGGAGGACGAGAACCGCTTTTGCCCTGCCTAGCGTTCCGGGCAGCGGGTAGAACCAGGCAGAGAATTCCCGGCTAGCAGCTTCCCTGTGGCGGGGAAGTGCAAACGTACACGTTTTCGGCCGAAAACGCGTTTTCCGGCGAAAACGCACACCACGGCTCTTTCTGAGAAAAAGCAAGCACGGAGGACGAGAACCGCTTTTGCCCTGCGTAGCGTTCCGGGCAGCGGGTAGAACCAGGCAGAGAATTCCCGGCTAGCAGCTTCCCTGTGGCGGGGAAGTGCAAACGTACACGTTTTCGGCCGAAAACGCGTTTTCCGGCGAAAACGCACACCACGGCTCTTTCTGAGAAAAAGCAAGCACGGAGGACGAGAACCGCTTTTGCCCTGCGTAGCGTTCCGGGCAGCGGGTAGAACCAGGCAGAGAATTCCCGGCTAGCAGCTTCCCTGTGGCGGGGAAGTGCAAACGTACACGTTTTTGGCCGAAAACGCGTTTTCCGGCGAAAACGCACACCACGGCTCTTTCTGAGAAAAAGCAAGCACGGAGGACGAGAACCGCTTTTGCCCTGCGTAGCGTTCCGGGCAGCGGGTAGAACCAGGCAGAGAATTCCCGGCTAGCAGCTTCCCTGTGGCGGGGAAGTGCAAACGTACACGTTTTCGGCCGAAAACGCGTTTTCCGGCGAAAACGCACACCACGGATCTTTCTGAGAAAAAGCAAGCACGGAGGACGAGAACCGCTTTTGCCCTGCGTAGCGTTCCGGGCAGCGGGTAGAACCAGGCAGAGAATTCCCGGCTAGCAGCTTCCCTGTGGCGGGGAAGTGCAAACGTACACGTTTTCGGCCGAAAACGCGTTTTCCGGCGAAATCGCAGACCACGGCTCTTTCTGAGAAAAAGCAAGCACGGAGGACGAGAACCGCTTTTGCCCTGCCTAGTGTTCCGGGCAGCGGGCAGAACCAGGCAGAGAATTCCCGCCTAGCAGCTTCCCTGTGGCGGGGAAGTGCAAACGTACACGTTTTCGGCCGAAAACGCGTTTTCCGGCGAAAACGCACACCACGGCTCTTTCTGAGAAAAAGCAAGCACGGAGGACGAGAACCGCTTTTGCCCTGCGTAGCGTTCCGGGCAGCGGGTAGAACCAGGCAGAGAATTCCCGGCTAGCAGCTTCCCTGTGGCGGGGAAGTGCAAACGTACACGTTTTCGGCCGAAAACGCGTTTTCCGGCGAAAACGCACACCACGGCTCTTTCTGAGAAAAAGGAAGCACGGAGGACGAGAACCGCTTTTGCCCTGCGTAGCGTTCCGGGCAGCGGGTAGAACCAGGCAGAGAATTCCCGGCTAGCAGCTTCCCTGTGGAGGGGAAGTGCAAACGTACACGTTTTCGGCCGAAAACGCGTTTTCCGGCGAAATCGCACACCACGGCTCTTTCTGAGAAAAAGCAAGCACGGAGGACGAGAACCGCTTTTGCCCTGCGTAGCGTTCCGGGCAGCGGGTAGAACCAGGCAGAGAATTCCCGGCTAGCAGCTTCCCTGTGGCGGGGAAGTGCAAACGTACACGTTTTCGGCCGAAAACGCGTTTTCCGGCGAAAACGCACACCACGGCTCTTTCTGAGAAAAAGCAAGCACGGAGGACGAGAACCGCTTTTGCCCTGCGTAGCGTTCCGGGCAGCGGGTAGAACCAGGCAGAGAATTCCCGGCTAGCAGCTTCCCTGTGGCGGGGAAGTGCAAACGTACACGTTTTCGGCCGAAAACGCGTTTTCCGGCGAAAACGCACACCACGGCACTTTCTGAGAAAAAGCAAGCACGGAGGAAGAGAACCGCTTTTGCCCTGCGTAGCGTTCCGGGCAGCGGGTAGAACCAGTCAGAGAATTCCCGGCTAGCAGCTTCCCTGTGGCGGGGAAGTGCAAACGTACACGTTTTCGGCCGAAAACGCGTTTTCCGGCGAAATCGCACACCACGGCTCTTTCTAAGAAAAAGCAAGCACGGAGGACGAGAACCGCTTTTGCCCTGCGTAGCGTTCCGGGCAGCGGGTAGAACCAGGCAGAGAATTCCCGGCTAGCAGCTTCCCTGTGGCGGGGAAGTGCAAACGTACACGTTTTCGGCCGAAAACGCGTTTTCCGGCGAAATCGCACACCACGGCTCTTTCTGAGAAAAAGCAAGCACGGAGGACGAGAACCGCTTTTGCCCTGCGTAGCGTTCCGGGCAGCGGGTAGAACCAGGCAGAGAATTCCCGGCTAGCAGCTTCCCTGTGGCGGGGAAGTGCAAACGTACACGTTTTCGGCCGAAAACGCGTTTTCCGGCGAAAACGCACACCACGGCTCTTTCTGAGAAAAAGCAAGCACGGAGGACGAGAACCGCTTTTGCCCTGCGTAGCGTTCCGGGCAGCGGGTAGAACCAGGCAGAGAATTCCCGGCTAGCAGCTTCCCTGTGGCGGGGAAGTGCAAACGTACACGTTTTCGGCCGAAAACGCGTTTTCCGGCGAAATCGCACACCACGGCTCTTTCTGAGAAAAAGCAAGCACGGAGGACGAGAACCGCTTTTGCCCTGCGTAGCGTTCCGGGCAGCGGGTAGAACCAGGCAGAGAATTCCCGGCTAGCAGCTTCCCTGTGGCGGGGAAGTGCAAACGTACACGTTTTCGGCCGAAAACGCGTTTTCCGGCGAAATCGCACACCACGGCTCTTTCTGAGAAAAAGCAAGCACGGAGGACGAGAACCGCTTTTGCCCTGCGTAGCGTTCCGGGCAGCGGGTAGAACCAGGCAGAGAATTCCCGGCTAGCAGCTTCCCTGTGGCGGGGAAGTGCAAACGTACACGTTTTCGGCCGAAAACGCGTTTTCCGGCGAAATCGCACACCACGGCTCTTTCTGAGAAAAAGCAAGCACGGAGGACGAGAACCGCTTTTGCCCTGCGTAGCGTTCCGGGCAGCGGGTAGAACCAGGCAGAGAATTCCCGGCTAGCAGCTTCCCTGTGGCGGGGAAGTGCAAACGTACACGTTTTCGGCCGAAAACGCGTTTTCCGGCGAAAACGCACACCACGGCTCTTTCTGAGAAAAAGCAAGCACGGAGGACGAGAACCGCTTTTGCCCTGCGTAGCGTTCCGGGCAGCGGGTAGAACCAGGCAGAGAATTCCCGGCTAGCAGCTTCCCTGTGGCGGGGAAGTGCAAACGTACACGTTTTCGGCCGAAAACGCGTTTTCCGGCGAAAACGCACACCACGGCTCTTTCTGAGAAAAAGCAAGCACGGAGGACGAGAACCGCTTTTGCCCTGCGTAGCGTTCCGGGCAGCGGGTAGAACCAGGCAGAGAATTCCCGGCTAGCAGCTTCCCTGTGGCGGGGAAGTGCAAACGTACACGTTTTCGGCCGAAAACGCGTTTTCCGGCGAAAACGCACACCACGGCTCTTTCTGAGAAAAAGCAAGCACGGAGGACGAGAACCGCTTTTGCCCTGCGTAGCGTTCCGGGCAGCGGGTAGAACCAGGCAGAGAATTCCCGGCTAGCAGCTTCCCTGTGGCGGGGAAGTGCAAACGTACACGTTTTCGGCCGAAAACGCATTTTCCGGCGAAATCGCACACCACGGCTCTTTCTGAGAAAAAGCAAGCACGGAGGACGAGAACCGCTTTTGCCCTGCGTAGCGTTCCGGGCAGCGGGTAGAACCAGGCAGAGAATTCCCGGCTAGCAGCTTCCCTGTGGCGGGGAAGTGCAAACGTACACGTTTTCGGCCGAAAACGCGTTTTCCGGCGAAATCGCACACCACGGCTCTTTCTGAGAAAAAGCAAGCACGGAGGACGAGAACCGCTTTTGCCCTGCGTAGCGTTCCGGGCAGCGGGTAGAACCAGGCAGAGAATTCCCGGCTAGCAGCTTCCCTGTGGCGGGGAAGTGCAAACGTACACGTTTTCGGCCGAAAACGCGTTTTACGGCGAAATCGCACACCACGGCTCTTTCTGAGAAAAAGCAAGCACGGAGGACGAGAACCGCTTTTGCCCTGCGTAGCGTTCCGGGCAGCGGGTAGAACCAGGCAGAGAATTCCCGGCTAGCAGCTTCCCTGTGGCGGGGAAGTGCAAACGTACACGTTTTCGGCCGAAAACGCGTTTTCCGGCGAAATCGCACACCACGGCTCTTTCTGAGAAAAAGCAAGCACGGAGGACGAGAACCGCTTTTGCCCTGCGTAGCGTTCCGGGCAGCGGGTAGAACCAGGCAGAGAATTCCCGGCTAGCAGCTTCCCTGTGGCGGGGAAGTGCAAACGTACACGTTTTCGGCCGAAAACGCGTTTTCCGGCGAAAACGCACACCACGGCTCTTTCTGAGAAAAAGCAAGCACGGAGGACGAGAACCGCTTTTGCCCTGCGTAGCGTTCCGGGCAGCGGGTAGAACCAGGCAGAGAATTCCCGGCTAGCAGCTTCCCTGTGGCGGGGAAGTGCAAACGTACACGTTTTCGGCCGAAAACGCGTTTTCCGGCGAAAACGCACACCACGGCTCTTTCTGAGAAAAAGCAAGCACGGAGGACGAGAACCGCTTTTGCCCTGCGTAGCGTTCCGGGCAGCGGGTAGAACCAGGCAGAGAATTCCCGGCTAGCAGCTTCCCTGTGGCGGGGAAGTGCAAACGTACACGTTTTCGGCCGAAAACGCGTTTTCCGGCGAAAACGCACACCACGGATCTTTCTGAGAAAAAGCAAGCACGGAGGACGAGAACCGCTTTTGCCCTGCGTAGCGTTCCGGGCAGCGGGTAGAACCAGGCAGAGAATTCACGGCTAGCAGCTTCCCTGTGGCGGGGAAGTGCAAACGTACACGTTTTCGGCCGAAAACGCGTTTTCCGGCGAAATCGCAGACCACGGCTCTTTCTGAGAAAAAGCAAGCACGGAGGACGAGAACCGCTTTTGCCCTGCCTAGCGTTCCGGGCAGCGGGTAGAACCAGGCAGAGAATTCCCGCCTAGCAGCTTCCCTGTGGCGGGGAAGTGCAAACGTACACGTTTTCGGCCGAAAACGCGTTTTCCGGCGAAAACGCACACCACGGCTCTTTCTGAGAAAAAGGAAGCACGGAGGACGAGAACCGCTTTTGCCCTGCGTAGCGTTCCGGGCAGCGGGTAGAACCAGGCAGAGAATTCCCGGCTAGCAGCTTCCCTGTGGCGGGGAAGTGCAAACGTACACGTTTTCGGCCGAAAACGCGTTTTGCGGCGAAAACGCACACCACGGCTCTTTCTGAGAAAAAGCAAGCACGGAGGACGAGAACCGCTTTTGCCCTGCGTAGCGTTCCGGGCAGCGGGTAGAACCAGGCAGAGAATTCCCGGCTAGCAGCTTCCCTGTGGAGGGGAAGTGCAAACGTACACGTTTTCGGCCGAAAACGCGTTTTCCGGCGAAATCGCACACCACGGCTCTTTCTGAGAAAAAGCAAGCACGGAGGACGAGAACCGCTTTTGCCCTGCGTAGCGTTCCGGGCAGCGGGTAGAACCAGGCAGAGAATTCCCGGCTAGCAGCTTCCCTGTGGCGGGGAAGTGCAAACGTACACGTTTTCGGCCGAAAACGCGTTTTCCGGCGAAAACGCACACCACGGCTCTTTCTGAGAAAAAGCAAGCACGGAGGACGAGAACCGCTTTTGCCCTGCGTAGCGTTCCGGGCAGCGGGTAGAACCAGGCAGAGAATTCCCGGCTAGCAGCTTCCCTGTGGCGGGGAAGTGCAAACGTACACGTTTTCGGCCGAAAACGCATTTTCCGGCGAAATCGCACACCACGGCTCTTTCTGAGAAAAAGCAAGCACGGAGGACGAGAACCGCTTTTGCCCTGCGTAGCGTTCCGGGCAGCGGGTAGAACCAGGCAGAGAATTCCCGGCTAGCAGCTTCCCTGTGGCGGGGAAGTGCAAACGTACACGTTTTCGGCCGAAAACGCGTTTTCCGGCGAAATCGCACACCACGGCTCTTTCTGAGAAAAAGCAAGCACGGAGGACGAGAACCGCTTTTGCCCTGCGTAGCGTTCCGGGCAGCGGGTAGAACCAGGCAGAGAATTCCCGGCTAGCAGCTTCCCTGTGGCGGGGAAGTGCAAACGTACACGTTTTCGGCCGAAAACGCGTTTTACGGCGAAATCGCACACCACGGCTCTTTCTGAGAAAAAGCAAGCACGGAGGACGAGAACCGCTTTTGCCCTGCGTAGCGTTCCGGGCAGCGGGTAGAACCAGGCAGAGAATTCCCGGCTAGCAGCTTCCCTGTGGCGGGGAAGTGCAAACGTACACGTTTTCGGCCGAAAACGCGTTTTCCGGCGAAAACGCACACCACGGCTCTTTCTGAGAAAAAGCAAGCACGGAGGACGAGAACCGCTTTTGCCCTGCGTAGCGTTCCGGGCAGCGGGTAGAACCAGGCAGAGAATTCCCGGCTAGCAGCTTCCCTGTGGCGGGGAAGTGCAAACGTACACGTTTTCGGCCGAAAACGCGTTTTCCGGCGAAAACGCACACCACGGCTCTTTCTGAGAAAAAGCAAGCACGGAGGACGAGAACCGCTTTTGCCCTGCGTAGCGTTCCGGGCAGCGGGTAGAACCAGGCAGAGAATTCCCGGCTAGCAGCTTCCCTGTGGCGGGGAAGTGCAAACGTACACGTTTTCGGCCGAAAACGCGTTTTCCGGCGAAATCGCAGACCACGGCTCTTTCTGAGAAAAAGCAAGCACGGAGGACGAGAACCGCTTTTGCCCTGCGTAGCGTTCCGGGCAGCGGGTAGAACCAGGCAGAGAATTCCCGGCTAGCAGCTTCCCTGTGGCGGGGAAGTGCAAACGTACACGTTTTCTGCCGAAAACGCGTTTTCCGGCGAAATCGCACACCACGGCTCTTTCTGAGAAAAAGCAAGCACGGAGGACGAGAACCGCTTTTGCCCTGCGTAGCGTTCCGGGCAGCGGGTAGAACCAGGCAGAGAATTCCCGGCTAGCAGCTTCCCTGTGGCGGGGAAGTGCAAACGTACACGTTTTCGGCCGAAAACGGTTTTCCGGCGAAATCGCACACCACGGCTCTTTCTGAGAAAAAGCAAGCACGGAGGACGAGAACCGCTTTTGCCCTGCGTAGCGTTCCGGGCAGCGGGTAGAACCAGGCAGAGAATTCCCGGCTAGCAGCTTCCCTGTGGCGGGGAAGTGCAAACGTACACGTTTTCGGCCGAAAACGCGTTTTCCGGCGAAAACGCACACCACGGCTCTTTCTGAGAAAAAGCAAGCACGGAGGACGAGAACCGCTTTTGCCCTGCGTAGCGTTCCGGGCAGCGGGTAGAACCAGGCAGAGAATTCCCGGCTAGCAGCTTCCCTGTGGCGGGGAAGTGCAAACGTACACGTTTTCGGCCGAAAACGCGTTTTCCGGCGAAAACGCACACCACGGCTCTTTCTGAGAAAAAGCAAGCACGGAGGACGAGAACCGCTTTTGCCCTGCGTAGCGTTCCGGGCAGCGGGTAGAACCAGGCAGAGAATTTCCGGCTAGCAGCTTCCCTGTGGAGGGGAAGTGCAAACGTACACGTTTTCGGCCGAAAACGCGTTTTCCGGCGAAAACGCACACCACGGCTCTTTCTGAGAAAAAGCAAGCACGGAGGATGAGAACCGCTTTTGCCCTGCGTAGCGTTCCGGGCTGCGGGTAGAACCAGGCAGAGAATTCCCGGCTAGCAGCTTCCCTGTGGCGGGGAAGTGCAAACGTACACGTTTTCGGCCGAAAACGCGTTTTCTGGCGAAATCGCACACCACGGCTCTTTCTGAGAAAAAGCAAGCACGGAGGACGAGAACCGCTTTTGCCCTGCGTAGCGTTCCGGGCAGCGGGTAGAACCAGGCAGAGAATTCCCGGCTAGCAGCTTCCCTGTGGCGGGGAAGTGCAAACGTACACGTTTTCGGCCGAAAACGCGTTTTCCGGAGAAATCGCACACCACGGCTCTTTCTGAGAAAAAGCAAGCACGGAGGATGAGAACCGCTTTTGCCCTGCGTAGCGTTCCGGGCAGCGGGTAGAACCAGGCAGAGAATTCCCGGCTAGCAGCTTCCCTGTGGCGGGGAAGTGCAAACGTAAACGTTTTCGGCCGAAAACGTGTTTTCCGGCGAAAACGCACACCACGGCTCTTTCTGAGAAAAAGCAAGCACGGAGGACGAGAACCGCTTTTGCCCTGCGTAGCGTTCCGGGCAGCGGGTAGAACCAGGCAGAGAATTCCCGGCTAGCAGCTTCCCTGTGGCGGGGAAGTGCAAACGTACACGTTTTCGGCCGAAAACGCGTTTTCCGGCGAAATCGCAGACCACGGCTCTTTCTGAGAAAAAGCAAGCACGGAGGACGAGAACCGCTTTTGCCCTGCGTAGCGTTCCGGGCAGCGGGTAGAACCAGGCAGAGAATTCCCGGCTAGCAGCTTCCCTGTGGCGGGGAAGTGCAAACGTACACGTTTTCGGCCGAAAACGCGTTTTCCGGCGAAATCGCACACCACGGCTCTTTCTGAGAAAAAGCAAGCACGGAGGACGAGAACCGCTTTTGCCCTGCGTAGCGTTCCGGGCAGCGGGTAGAACCAGGCAGAGAATTCCCGGCTAGCAGCTTCCCTGTGGCGGGGAAGTGCAAACGTACACGTTTTCGGCCGAAAACGCGTTTTCCGGCGAAATCGCACACCACGGCTCTTTCTGAGAAAAAGCAAGCACGGAGGACGAGAACCGCTTTTGCCCTGCGTAGCGTTCCGGGCAGCGGGTAGAACCAGGCAGAGAATTCCCGGCTAGCAGCTTCCCTGTGGCGGGGAAGTGCAAACGTACACGTTTTCGGCCGAAAACGCGTTTTCCGGCGAAAACGCACACCACGGCTCTTTCTGAGAAAAAGCAAGCACGGAGGACGAGAACCGCTTTTGCCCTGCGTAGCGTTCCGGGCAGCGGGTAGAACCAGGCAGAGAATTCCCGGCTAGCAGCTTCCCTGTGGCGGGGAAGTGCAAACGTACACGTTTTCGGCCGAAAACGCGTTTTCCGGCGAAAACGCACACCACGGCTCTTTCTGAGAAAAAGCAAGCACGGAGGACGAGAACCGCTTTTGCCCTGCGTAGCGTTCCGGGCAGCGGGTAGAACCAGGCAGAGAATTCCCGGCTAGCAGCTTCCCTGTGGCCGGGAAGTGCAAACGTACACGTTTTCGGCCGAAAACGCGTTTTCCGGCGAAAACGCACACCACGGCTCTTTCTGAGAAAAAGCAAGCACGGAGGACGAGAACCGCTTTTGCCCTGCGTAGCGTTCCGGGCAGCGGGTAGAACCAGGCAGAGAATTTCCGGCTAGCAGCTTCCCTGTGGAGGGGAAGTGCAAACGTACACGTTTTCGGCCGAAAACGCGTTTTCCGGCGAAAACGCACACCACGGCTCTTTCTGAGAAAAAGCAAGCACGGAGGACGAGAACCGCTTTTGCCCTGCGTAGCGTTCCGGGCAGCGGGTAGAACCAGGCAGAGAATTCCCGGCTAGCAGCTTCCCTGTGGCGGGGAAGTGCAAACGTACACGTTTTCGGCCGAAAACGCGTTTTCCGGCGAAATCGCACACCACGGCTCTTTCTGAGAAAAAGCAAGCACGGAGGACGAGAACCGCTTTTGCCCTGCGTAGCGTTCCGGGTAGCGGGTAGAACCAGGCAGAGAATTCCCGGCTAGCAGCTTCCCTGTGGCGGGGAAGTGCAAACGTACACGTTTTCGGCCGAAAACGCGTTTTCCGGCGAAAACGCACACCACGGCTCTTTCTGAGAAAAAGCAAGCACGGAGGATGAGAACCGCTTTTGCCCTGCGTAGCGTTCCGGGCAGCGGGTAGAACCAGGCAGAGAATTCCCGGCTAGCAGCTTCCCTGTGGCGGGGAAGTGCAAACGTACACGTTTTCGGCCGAAAACGCGTTTTCCGGCGAAATCGCACACCACGGCTCTTTCTGAGAAAAAGCAAGCACGGAGGACGAGAACCGCTTTTGCCCTGCGTAGCGTTCCGGGCAGCGGGTAGAACCAGGCAGAGAATTCCCGGCTAGCAGCTTCCCTGTGGCGGGGAAGTGCAAACGTACACGTTTTCGGCCGAAAACGCGTTTTCTGGCGAAATCGCACACCACGGCTCTTTCTGAGAAAAAGCAAGCACGGAGGACGAGAACCGCTTTTGCCCTGCGTAGCGTTCCGGGCAGCGGGTAGAACCAGGCAGAGAATTCCCGGCTAGCAGCTTCCCTGTGGCGGGGAAGTGCAAACGTACACGTTTTCGGCCGAAAACGCGTTTTCCGGAGAAATCGCACACCACGGCTCTTTCTGAGAAAAAGCAAGCACGGAGGATGAGAACCGCTTTTGCCCTGCGTAGCGTTCCGGGCAGCGGGTAGAACCAGGCAGAGAATTCCCGGCTAGCAGCTTCCCTGTGGCGGGGAAGTGCAAACGTAAACGTTTTCGGCCGAAAACGTGTTTTCCGGCGAAAACGCACACCACGGCTCTTTCTGAGAAAAAGCAAGCACGGAGGACGAGAACCGCTTTTGCCCTGCGTAGCGTTCCGGGCAGCGGGTAGAACCAGGCAGAGAATTCCCGGCTAGCAGCTTCCCTGTGGCGGGGAAGTGCAAACGTACACGTTTTCGGCCGAAAACGCGTTTTCCGGCGAAATCGCAGACCACGGCTCTTTCTGAGAAAAAGCAAGCACGGAGGACGAGAACCGCTTTTGCCCTGCGTAGCGTTCCGGGCAGCGGGTAGAACCAGGCAGAGAATTCCCGGCTAGCAGCTTCCCTGTGGCGGGGAAGTGCAAACGTACACGTTTTCGGCCGAAAACGCGTTTTCCGGCGAAATCGCACACCACGGCTCTTTCTGAGAAAAAGCAAGCACGGAGGACGAGAACCGCTTTTGCCCTGCGTAGCGTTCCGGGCAGCGGGTAGAACCAGGCAGAGAATTCCCGGCTAGCAGCTTCCCTGTGGCGGGGAAGTGCAAACGTACACGTTTTCGGCCGAAAACGCGTTTTCCGGCGAAATCGCACACCACGGCTCTTTCTGAGAAAAAGCAAGCACGGAGGACGAGAACCGCTTTTGCCCTGCGTAGCGTTCCGGGCAGCGGGTAGAACCAGGCAGAGAATTCCCGGCTAGCAGCTTCCCTGTGGCGGGGAAGTGCAAACGTACACGTTTTCGGCCGAAAACGCGTTTTCCGGCGAAAACGCACACCACGGCTCTTTCTGAGAAAAAGCAAGCACGGAGGACGAGAACCGCTTTTGCCCTGCGTAGCGTTCCGGGCAGCGGGTAGAACCAGGCAGAGAATTCCCGGCTAGCAGCTTCCCTGTGGCGGGGAAGTGCAAACGTACACGTTTTCGGCCGAAAACGCGTTTTCCGGCGAAAACGCACACCACGGCTCTTTCTGAGAAAAAGCAAGCACGGAGGACGAGAACCGCTTTTGCCCTGCGTAGCGTTCCGGGCAGCGGGTAGAACCAGGCAGAGAATTCCCGGCTAGCAGCTTCCCTGTGGCGGGGAAGTGCAAACGTACACGTTTTCGGCCGAAAACGCGTTTTCCGGCGAAAACGCACACCACGGCTCTTTCTGAGAAAAAGCAAGCACGGAGGACGAGAACCGCTTTTGCCCTGCGTAGCGTTCCGGGCAGCGGGTAGAACCAGGCAGAGAATTTCCGGCTAGCAGCTTCCCTGTGGAGGGGAAGTGCAAACGTACACGTTTTCGGCCGAAAACGCGTTTTCCGGCGAAAACGCACACCACGGCTCTTTCTGAGAAAAAGCAAGCACGGAGGACGAGAACCGCTTTTGCCCTGCGTAGCGTTCCGGGCAGCGGGTAGAACCAGGCAGAGAATTCCCGGCTAGCAGCTTCCCTGTGGCGGGGAAGTGCAAACGTACACGTTTTCGGCCGAAAACGCGTTTTCCGGCGAAAACGCACACCACGGCTCTTTCTGAGAAAAAGCAAGCACGGAGGACGAGAACCGCTTTTGCCCTGCGTAGCGTTCCGGGCAGCGGGTAGAACCAGGCAGAGAATTCCCGGCTAGCAGCTTCCCTGTGGCGGGGAAGTGCAAACGTACACGTTTTCGGCCGAAAACGCGTTTTCCGGCGAAATCGCACACCACGGCTCTTTCTGAGAAAAAGCAAGCACGGAGGACGAGAACCGCTTTTGCCCTGCGTAGCGTTCCGGGTAGCGGGTAGAACCAGGCAGAGAATTCCCGGCTAGCAGCTTCCCTGTGGCGGGGAAGTGCAAACGTACACGTTTTCGGCCGAAAACGCGTTTTCCGGCGAAAACGCACACCACGGCTCTTTCTGAGAAAAAGCAAGCACGGAGGACGAGAACCGCTTTTGCCCTGCGTAGCGTTCCGGGCAGCGGGTAGAACCAGGCAGAGAATTCCCGGCTAGCAGCTTCCCTGTGGCGGGG
This sequence comes from Athene noctua, assembly GCF_965140245.1. Classification (NCBI taxonomy): domain Eukaryota; kingdom Metazoa; phylum Chordata; class Aves; order Strigiformes; family Strigidae; genus Athene; species Athene noctua. The sequence goes on from NW_027437669.1 coordinate 122,068, forward strand.
AAGTGCAAACGTACACGTTTTCGGCCGAAAACGCGTTTTCCGGCGAAAACGCACACCACGGCTCTTTCTGAGAAAAAGCAAGCACGGAGGAAGAGAACCGCTTTTGCCCTGCGTAGCGTTCCGGGCAGCGGGTAGAACCAGGCAGAGAATTCCCGGCTAGCAGCTTCCCTGTGGCGGGGAAGTGCAAACGTACACGTTTTCGGCCGAAAACGCGTTTTCCGGCGAAATCGCACACCACGGCTCTTTCTGAGAAAAAGCAAGCACGGAGGACGAGAACCGCTTTTGCCCTGCGTAGCGTTCCGGGCAGCGGGTAGAACCAGGCAGAGAATTCCCGGCTAGCAGCTTCCCTGTGGCGGGGAAGTGCAAACGTACACGTTTTCGGCCGAAAACGCGTTTTCCGGCGAAATCGCACACCACGGCTCTTTCTGAGAAAAAGCAAGCACGGAGGACGAGAACCGCTTTTGCCCTGCGTAGCGTTCCGGGCAGCGGGTAGAACCAGGCAGAGAATTCCCGGCTAGCAGCTTCCCTGTGGCGGGGAAGTGCAAACGTACACGTTTTCGGCCGAAAACGCGTTTTCTGGCGAAATCGCACACCACGGCTCTTTCTGAGAAAAAGCAAGCACGGAGGAAGAGAACCGCTTTTGCCCTGCGTAGCGTTCCGGGCAGCGGGTAGAACCAGGCAGAGAATTCCCGGCTAGCAGCTTCCCTGTGGCGGGGAAGTGCAAACGTACACGTTTTCGGCCGAAAACGCGTTTTCCGGCGAAATCGCATACCACGGCTCTTTCTGAGAAAAAGCAAGCACGGAGGACGAGAACCGCTTTTGCCCTGCGTAGCGTTCCGGGCAGCGGGTAGAACCAGGCAGAGAATTCCCGGCTAGCAGCTTCCCTGTGGCGGGGAAGTGCAAACGTACACGTTTTCGGCCGAAAACGCGTTTTCCGGCGAAATCGCACACCACGGCTCTTTCTGAGAAAAAGCAAGCACGGAGGACGAGAACCGCTTTTGCGCTGCGTAGCGTTCCGAGCAGCGGGTAGAACCAGGCAGAGAATTCCCGGCTAGCAGCTTCCCTGTGGCGGGGAAGTGCAAACATACACGTTTTCGGCCGAAAACGCGTTTTCCGGCGAAAACGCACACCACGGCTCTTTCTGAGAAAAAGCAAGCACGGAGGACGAGAACCGCTTTTGCCCTGCGTAGCGATCCGGGCAGCGGGTAGAACCAGGCAGAGAATTCCCGGCTAGCAGCTTCCCTGTGGCGGGGAAGTGCAAACGTACACGTTTTCGGCCGAAAACGCGTTTTCCGGCGAAATCGCACACCACGGCTCTTTCTGAGAAAAAGCAAGCACGGAGGACGAGAACCGCTTTTGCCCTGCGTAGCGTTCCGGGCAGCGGGTAGAACCAGGCAGAGAATTCCCGGCTAGCATCTTCCCTGTGGCGGGGAAGTGCAAACGTACACGTTTTCGGCCGAAAACGCGTTTTCTGGCCAAATCGCACACCACGTCTCTTTCTGAGAAAAAGCAAGCACGGAGGACGAGAACCGCTTTTGCCCTGCGTAGCGTTCCGGGCAGCGGGTAGAACCAGGCAGAGAATTCCCGGCTAGCAGCTTCCCTGTGGCGGGGAAGTGCAAACGTACACGTTTTCGGCCGAAAACGCGTTTTCCGGCGAAAACGCACACCACGGCTCTTTCTGAGAAAAAGCAAGCACGGAGGACGAGAACCGCTTTTGCCCTGCGTAGCGTTCCGGGCAGCGGGTAGAACCAGGCAGAGAATTCCTGGCTAGCAGCTTCCCTGTGGCGGGGAAGTGCAAACGTACACGTATTCGGCCGAAAACGCGTTTTCTGGCGAAATCGCACACCACGGCTCTTTCTGAGAAAAAGCAAGCACGGAGGACGAGAACCGCTTTTGCCCTGCGTAGCGTTCCGCGCAGCGGGTAGAACCAGGCAGAGAATTCCCGGCTAGCAGCTTCCCTGTGGCGGGGAAGTGCAAACGTACACGTTTTCGGCCGAAAACGCGTTTTCCGGCGAAATCGCACACCACGGCTCTTTCTGAGAAAAAGCAAGCACGGAGGACGAGAACCGCTTTTGCGCTGCGTAGCGTTCCGGGCAGCGGGTAGAACCAGGCAGAGAATTCCCGGCTAGCAGCTTCCCTGTGGCGGGGAAGTGCAAACGTACACGTTTTCGGCCGAAAACGCGTTTTCCGGCGAAAACGCACACCACGGCTCTTTCTGAGAAAAAGCAAGCACGGAGGACGAGAACCGCTTTTGCCCTGCGTAGCGTTCCGGGCAGCGGGTAGAACCAGGCAGAGAATTCCCGGCTAGCAGCTTCCCTGTGGCGGGGAAGTGCAAACGTACACGTTTTCGGCCGAAAACGCGTTTTCCGGCGAAAACGCACACCACGGCTCTTTCTGAGAAAAAGCAAGCACGGAGGACGAGAACCGCTTTTGCCCTGCGTAGCGTTCCGGGCAGCGGGTAGAACCAGGCAGAGAATTCCCGGCTAGCAGCTTCCCTGTGGCGGGGAAGTGCAAACGTACACGTTTTCGGCCGAAAACACGTTTTCCGGCGAAATCGCACACCACGGCTCTTTCTGAGAAAAAGCAAGCACGGAGGACGAGAACCGCTTTTGCCCTGCGTAGCGTTCCGGGCAGCGGGTAGAACCAGGCAGAGAATTCCCGGCTAGCAGCTTCCCTGTGGCGGGGAAGTGCAAACGTACACGTTTTCGGCCGAAAACGCGTTTTCCGGCGAAATCGCACACCACGGCTCTTTCTGAGAAAAAGCAAGCACGGAGGACGAGAACCGCTTTTGCCCTGCGTAGCGTTCCGGGCAGCGGGTAGAACCAGGCAGAGAATTCCCGGCTAGCAGCTTCCCTGTGGCGGGGAAGTGCAAACGTACACGTTTTCGGCCGAAAACGCGTTTTCCGGCGAAAACGCACACCACGGCTCTTTCTGAGAAAAAGCAAGCACGGAGGACGAGAACCGCTTTTGCCCTGCCTAGCGTTCCGGGCAGCGGGTAGAACCAGGCAGAGAATTCCCGGCTAGCAGCTTCCCTGTGGCGGGGAAGTGCAAACGTACACGTTTTCGGCCGAAAACGCGTTTTCCGGCGAAAACGCACACCACGGCTCTTTCTGAGAAAAAGCAAGCACGGAGGACGAGAACCGCTTTTGCCCTGCGTAGCGTTCCGGGCAGCGGGTAGAACCAGGCAGAGAATTCCCGGCTAGCAGCTTCCCTGTGGCGGGGAAGTGCAAACGTACACGTTTTCGGCCGAAAACGCGTTTTCCGGCGAAAACGCACACCACGGCTCTTTCTGAGAAAAAGCAAGCACGGAGGACGAGAACCGCTTTTGCCCTGCGTAGCGTTCCGGGCAGCGGGTAGAACCAGGCAGAGAATTCCCGGCTAGCAGCTTCCCTGTGGCGGGGAAGTGCAAACGTACACGTTTTTGGCCGAAAACGCGTTTTCCGGCGAAAACGCACACCACGGCTCTTTCTGAGAAAAAGCAAGCACGGAGGACGAGAACCGCTTTTGCCCTGCGTAGCGTTCCGGGCAGCGGGTAGAACCAGGCAGAGAATTCCCGGCTAGCAGCTTCCCTGTGGCGGGGAAGTGCAAACGTACACGTTTTCGGCCGAAAACGCGTTTTCCGGCGAAAACGCACACCACGGATCTTTCTGAGAAAAAGCAAGCACGGAGGACGAGAACCGCTTTTGCCCTGCGTAGCGTTCCGGGCAGCGGGTAGAACCAGGCAGAGAATTCCCGGCTAGCAGCTTCCCTGTGGCGGGGAAGTGCAAACGTACACGTTTTCGGCCGAAAACGCGTTTTCCGGCGAAATCGCAGACCACGGCTCTTTCTGAGAAAAAGCAAGCACGGAGGACGAGAACCGCTTTTGCCCTGCCTAGTGTTCCGGGCAGCGGGCAGAACCAGGCAGAGAATTCCCGCCTAGCAGCTTCCCTGTGGCGGGGAAGTGCAAACGTACACGTTTTCGGCCGAAAACGCGTTTTCCGGCGAAAACGCACACCACGGCTCTTTCTGAGAAAAAGCAAGCACGGAGGACGAGAACCGCTTTTGCCCTGCGTAGCGTTCCGGGCAGCGGGTAGAACCAGGCAGAGAATTCCCGGCTAGCAGCTTCCCTGTGGCGGGGAAGTGCAAACGTACACGTTTTCGGCCGAAAACGCGTTTTCCGGCGAAAACGCACACCACGGCTCTTTCTGAGAAAAAGGAAGCACGGAGGACGAGAACCGCTTTTGCCCTGCGTAGCGTTCCGGGCAGCGGGTAGAACCAGGCAGAGAATTCCCGGCTAGCAGCTTCCCTGTGGAGGGGAAGTGCAAACGTACACGTTTTCGGCCGAAAACGCGTTTTCCGGCGAAATCGCACACCACGGCTCTTTCTGAGAAAAAGCAAGCACGGAGGACGAGAACCGCTTTTGCCCTGCGTAGCGTTCCGGGCAGCGGGTAGAACCAGGCAGAGAATTCCCGGCTAGCAGCTTCCCTGTGGCGGGGAAGTGCAAACGTACACGTTTTCGGCCGAAAACGCGTTTTCCGGCGAAAACGCACACCACGGCTCTTTCTGAGAAAAAGCAAGCACGGAGGACGAGAACCGCTTTTGCCCTGCGTAGCGTTCCGGGCAGCGGGTAGAACCAGGCAGAGAATTCCCGGCTAGCAGCTTCCCTGTGGCGGGGAAGTGCAAACGTACACGTTTTCGGCCGAAAACGCGTTTTCCGGCGAAAACGCACACCACGGCACTTTCTGAGAAAAAGCAAGCACGGAGGAAGAGAACCGCTTTTGCCCTGCGTAGCGTTCCGGGCAGCGGGTAGAACCAGTCAGAGAATTCCCGGCTAGCAGCTTCCCTGTGGCGGGGAAGTGCAAACGTACACGTTTTCGGCCGAAAACGCGTTTTCCGGCGAAATCGCACACCACGGCTCTTTCTAAGAAAAAGCAAGCACGGAGGACGAGAACCGCTTTTGCCCTGCGTAGCGTTCCGGGCAGCGGGTAGAACCAGGCAGAGAATTCCCGGCTAGCAGCTTCCCTGTGGCGGGGAAGTGCAAACGTACACGTTTTCGGCCGAAAACGCGTTTTCCGGCGAAATCGCACACCACGGCTCTTTCTGAGAAAAAGCAAGCACGGAGGACGAGAACCGCTTTTGCCCTGCGTAGCGTTCCGGGCAGCGGGTAGAACCAGGCAGAGAATTCCCGGCTAGCAGCTTCCCTGTGGCGGGGAAGTGCAAACGTACACGTTTTCGGCCGAAAACGCGTTTTCCGGCGAAAACGCACACCACGGCTCTTTCTGAGAAAAAGCAAGCACGGAGGACGAGAACCGCTTTTGCCCTGCGTAGCGTTCCGGGCAGCGGGTAGAACCAGGCAGAGAATTCCCGGCTAGCAGCTTCCCTGTGGCGGGGAAGTGCAAACGTACACGTTTTCGGCCGAAAACGCGTTTTCCGGCGAAATCGCACACCACGGCTCTTTCTGAGAAAAAGCAAGCACGGAGGACGAGAACCGCTTTTGCCCTGCGTAGCGTTCCGGGCAGCGGGTAGAACCAGGCAGAGAATTCCCGGCTAGCAGCTTCCCTGTGGCGGGGAAGTGCAAACGTACACGTTTTCGGCCGAAAACGCGTTTTCCGGCGAAATCGCACACCACGGCTCTTTCTGAGAAAAAGCAAGCACGGAGGACGAGAACCGCTTTTGCCCTGCGTAGCGTTCCGGGCAGCGGGTAGAACCAGGCAGAGAATTCCCGGCTAGCAGCTTCCCTGTGGCGGGGAAGTGCAAACGTACACGTTTTCGGCCGAAAACGCGTTTTCCGGCGAAATCGCACACCACGGCTCTTTCTGAGAAAAAGCAAGCACGGAGGACGAGAACCGCTTTTGCCCTGCGTAGCGTTCCGGGCAGCGGGTAGAACCAGGCAGAGAATTCCCGGCTAGCAGCTTCCCTGTGGCGGGGAAGTGCAAACGTACACGTTTTCGGCCGAAAACGCGTTTTCCGGCGAAAACGCACACCACGGCTCTTTCTGAGAAAAAGCAAGCACGGAGGACGAGAACCGCTTTTGCCCTGCGTAGCGTTCCGGGCAGCGGGTAGAACCAGGCAGAGAATTCCCGGCTAGCAGCTTCCCTGTGGCGGGGAAGTGCAAACGTACACGTTTTCGGCCGAAAACGCGTTTTCCGGCGAAAACGCACACCACGGCTCTTTCTGAGAAAAAGCAAGCACGGAGGACGAGAACCGCTTTTGCCCTGCGTAGCGTTCCGGGCAGCGGGTAGAACCAGGCAGAGAATTCCCGGCTAGCAGCTTCCCTGTGGCGGGGAAGTGCAAACGTACACGTTTTCGGCCGAAAACGCGTTTTCCGGCGAAAACGCACACCACGGCTCTTTCTGAGAAAAAGCAAGCACGGAGGACGAGAACCGCTTTTGCCCTGCGTAGCGTTCCGGGCAGCGGGTAGAACCAGGCAGAGAATTCCCGGCTAGCAGCTTCCCTGTGGCGGGGAAGTGCAAACGTACACGTTTTCGGCCGAAAACGCGTTTTCCGGCGAAAACGCACACCACGGCTCTTTCTGAGAAAAAGCAAGCACGGAGGACGAGAACCGCTTTTGCCCTGCGTAGCGTTCCGGGCAGCGGGTAGAACCAGGCAGAGAATTCCCGGCTAGCAGCTTCCCTGTGGCGGGGAAGTGCAAACGTACACGTTTTCGGCCGAAAACGCGTTTTCCGGCGAAAACGCACACCACGGATCTTTCTGAGAAAAAGCAAGCACGGAGGACGAGAACCGCTTTTGCCCTGCGTAGCGTTCCGGGCAGCGGGTAGAACCAGGCAGAGAATTCACGGCTAGCAGCTTCCCTGAGGCGGGGAAGTGCAAACGTACACGTTTTCGGCCGAAAACGCGTTTTCCGGCGAAATCGCAGACCACGGCTCTTTCTGAGAAAAAGCAAGCACGGAGGACGAGAACCGCTTTTGCCCTGCCTAGCGTTCCGGGCAGCGGCTAGAACCAGGCAGAGAATTCCCGCCTAGCAGCTTCCCTGTGGCGGGGAAGTGCAAACGTACACGTTTTCGGCCGAAAACGCGTTTTCCGGCGAAAACGCACACCACGGCTCTTTCTGAGAAAAAGGAAGCACGGAGGACGAGAACCGCTTTTGCCCTGCGTAGCGTTCCGGGCAGCGGGTAGAACCAGGCAGAGAATTCCCGGCTAGCAGCTTCCCTGTGGCGGGGAAGTGCAAACGTACACGTTTTCGGCCGAAAACGCGTTTTGCGGCGAAAACGCACACCACGGCTCTTTCTGAGAAAAAGCAAGCACGGAGGACGAGAACCGCTTTTGCCCTGCGTAGCGTTCCGGGCAGCGGGTAGAACCAGGCAGAGAATTCCCGGCTAGCAGCTTCCCTGTGGAGGGGAAGTGCAAACGTACACGTTTTCGGCCGAAAACGCGTTTTCCGGCGAAATCGCACACCACGGCTCTTTCTGAGAAAAAGCAAGCACGGAGGACGAGAACCGCTTTTGCCCTGCGTAGCGTTCCGGGCAGCGGGTAGAACCAGGCAGAGAATTCCCGGCTAGCAGCTTCCCTGTGGCGGGGAAGTGCAAACGTACACGTTTTCGGCCGAAAACGCGTTTTCCGGCGAAAACGCACACCACGGCTCTTTCTGAGAAAAAGCAAGCACGGAGGACGAGAACCGCTTTTGCCCTGCGTAGCGTTCCGGGCAGCGGGTAGAACCAGGCAGAGAATTCCCGGCTAGCAGCTTCCCTGTGGCGGGGAAGTGCAAACGTACACGTTTTCGGCCGAAAACGCATTTTCCGGCGAAATCGCACACCACGGCTCTTTCTGAGAAAAAGCAAGCACGGAGGACGAGAACCGCTTTTGCCCTGCGTAGCGTTCCGGGCAGCGGGTAGAACCAGGCAGAGAATTCCCGGCTAGCAGCTTCCCTGTGGCGGGGAAGTGCAAACGTACACGTTTTCGGCCGAAAACGCGTTTTCCGGCGAAATCGCACACCACGGCTCTTTCTGAGAAAAAGCAAGCACGGAGGACGAGAACCGCTTTTGCCCTGCGTAGCGTTCCGGGCAGCGGGTAGAACCAGGCAGAGAATTCCCGGCTAGCAGCTTCCCTGTGGCGGGGAAGTGCAAACGTACACGTTTTCGGCCGAAAACGCGTTTTACGGCGAAATCGCACACCACGGCTCTTTCTGAGAAAAAGCAAGCACGGAGGACGAGAACCGCTTTTGCCCTGCGTAGCGTTCCGGGCAGCGGGTAGAACCAGGCAGAGAATTCCCGGCTAGCAGCTTCCCTGTGGCGGGGAAGTGCAAACGTACACGTTTTCGGCCGAAAACGCGTTTTCCGGCGAAAAGGCACACCACGGCTCTTTCTGAGAAAAAGCAAGCACGGAGGACGAGAACCGCTTTTGCCCTGCGTAGCGTTCCGGGCAGCGGGTAGAACCAGGCAGAGAATTCCCGGCTAGCAGCTTCCCTGTGGCGGGGAAGTGCAAACGTACACGTTTTCGGCCGAAAACGCGTTTTCCGGCGAAAACGCACACCACGGCTCTTTCTGAGAAAAAGCAAGCACGGAGGACGAGAACCGCTTTTGCCCTGCGTAGCGTTCCGGGCAGCGGGTAGAACCAGGCAGAGAATTCCCGGCTAGCAGCTTCCCTGTGGCGGGGAAGTGCAAACGTACACGTTTTCGGCCGAAAACGCGTTTTCCGGCGAAAACGCACACCACGGCTCTTTCTGAGAAAAAGCAAGCACGGAGGACGAGAACCGCTTTTGCCCTGCGTAGCGTTCCGGGCAGCGGGTAGAACCAGGCAGAGAATTCCCGGCTAGCAGCTTCCCTGTGGCGGGGAAGTGCAAACGTACACGTTTTCGGCCGAAAACGCGTTTTCCGGCGAAAACGCACACCACGGATCTTTCTGAGAAAAAGCAAGCACGGAGGACGAGAACCACTTTTGCCCTGCGTAGCGTTCCGGGCAGCGGGTAGAACCAGGCAGAGAATTCACGGCTAGCAGCTTCCCTGTGGCGGGGAAGTGCAAACGTACACGTTTTCGGCCGAAAACGCGTTTTCCGGCGAAATCGCAGACCACGGCTCTTTCTGAGAAAAAGCAAGCACGGAGGACGAGAACCGCTTTTGCCCTGCCTAGCGTTCCGGGCAGCGGGTAGAACCAGGCAGAGAATTCCCGCCTAGCAGCTTCCCTGTGGCGGGGAAGTGCAAACGTACACGTTTTCGGCCGAAAACGCGTTTTCCGGCGAAAACGCACACCACGGCTCTTTCTGAGAAAAAGGAAGCACGGAGGACGAGAACCGCTTTTGCCCTGCGTAGCGTTCCGGGCAGCGGGTAGAACCAGGCAGAGAATTCCCGGCTAGCAGCTTCCCTGTGGCGGGGAAGTGCAAACGTACACGTTTTCGGCCGAAAACGCGTTTTGCGGCGAAAACGCACACCACGGCTCTTTCTGAGAAAAAGCAAGCACGGAGGACGAGAACCGCTTTTGCCCTGCGTAGCGTTCCGGGCAGCGGGTAGAACCAGGCAGAGAATTCCCGGCTAGCAGCTTCCCTGTGGAGGGGAAGTGCAAACGTACACGTTTTCGGCCGAAAACGCGTTTTCCGGCGAAATCGCACACCACGGCTCTTTCTGAGAAAAAGCAAGCACGGAGGACGAGAACCGCTTTTGCCCTGCGTAGCGTTCCGGGCAGCGGGTAGAACCAGGCAGAGAATTCCCGGCTAGCAGCTTCCCTGTGGCGGGGAAGTGCAAACGTACACGTTTTCGGCCGAAAACGCGTTTTCCGGCGAAAACGCACACCACGGCTCTTTCTGAGAAAAAGCAAGCACGGAGGACGAGAACCGCTTTTGCCCTGCGTAGCGTTCCGGGCAGCGGGTAGAACCAGGCAGAGAATTCCCGGCTAGCAGCTTCCCTGTGGCGGGGAAGTGCAAACGTACACGTTTTCGGCCGAAAACGCATTTTCCGGCGAAATCGCACACCACGGCTCTTTCTGAGAAAAAGCAAGCACGGAGGACGAGAACCGCTTTTGCCCTGCGTAGCGTTCCGGGCAGCGGGTAGAACCAGGCAGAGAATTCCCGGCTAGCAGCTTCCCTGTGGCGGGGAAGTGCAAACGTACACGTTTTCGGCCGAAAACGCGTTTTCCGGCGAAATCGCACACCACGGCTCTTTCTGAGAAAAAGCAAGCACGGAGGACGAGAACCGCTTTTGCCCTGCGTAGCGTTCCGGGCAGCGGGTAGAACCAGGCAGAGAATTCCCGGCTAGCAGCTTCCCTGTGGCGGGGAAGTGCAAACGTACACGTTTTCGGCCGAAAACGCGTTTTACGGCGAAATCGCACACCACGGCTCTTTCTGAGAAAAAGCAAGCACGGAGGACGAGAACCGCTTTTGCCCTGCGTAGCGTTCCGGGCAGCGGGTAGAACCAGGCAGAGAATTCCCGGCTAGCAGCTTCCCTGTGGCGGGGAAGTGCAAACGTACACGTTTTCGGCCGAAAACGCGTTTTCCGGCGAAATCGCAGACCACGGCTCTTTCTGAGAAAAAGCAAGCACGGAGGACGAGAACCGCTTTTGCCCTGCGTAGCGTTCCGGGCAGCGGGTAGAACCAGGCAGAGAATTCCCGGCTAGCAGCTTCCCTGTGGCGGGGAAGTGCAAACGTACACGTTTTCTGCCGAAAACGCGTTTTCCGGCGAAATCGCACACCACGGCTCTTTCTGAGAAAAAGCAAGCACGGAGGACGAGAACCGCTTTTGCCCTGCGTAGCGTTCCGGGCAGCGGGTAGAACCAGGCAGAGAATTCCCGGCTAGCAGCTTCCCTGTGGCGGGGAAGTGCAAACGTACACGTTTTCGGCCGAAAACGGTTTTCCGGCGAAATCGCACACCACGGCTCTTTCTGAGAAAAAGCAAGCACGGAGGACGAGAACCGCTTTTGCCCTGCGTAGCGTTCCGGGCAGCGGGTAGAACCAGGCAGAGAATTCCCGGCTAGCAGCTTCCCTGTGGCGGGGAAGTGCAAACGTACACGTTTTCGGCCGAAAACGCGTTTTCCGGCGAAAACGCACACCACGGCTCTTTCTGAGAAAAAGCAAGCACGGAGGACGAGAACCGCTTTTGCCCTGCGTAGCGTTCCGGGCAGCGGGTAGAACCAGGCAGAGAATTCCCGGCTAGCAGCTTCCCTGTGGCGGGGAAGTGCAAACGTACACGTTTTCGGCCGAAAACGCGTTTTCCGGCGAAAACGCACACCACGGCTCTTTCTGAGAAAAAGCAAGCACGGAGGACGAGAACCGCTTTTGCCCTGCGTAGCGTTCCGGGCAGCGGGTAGAACCAGGCAGAGAATTTCCGGCTAGCAGCTTCCCTGTGGAGGGGAAGTGCAAACGTACACGTTTTCGGCCGAAAACGCGTTTTCCGGCGAAAACGCACACCACGGCTCTTTCTGAGAAAAAGCAAGCACGGAGGATGAGAACCGCTTTTGCCCTGCGTAGCGTTCCGGGCTGCGGGTAGAACCAGGCAGAGAATTCCCGGCTAGCAGCTTCCCTGTGGCGGGGAAGTGCAAACGTACACGTTTTCGGCCGAAAAAGCGTTTTCTGGCGAAATCGCACACCACGGCTCTTTCTGAGAAAAAGCAAGCACGGAGGACGAGAACCGCTTTTGCCCTGCGTAGCGTTCCGGGCAGCGGGTAGAACCAGGCAGAGAATTCCCGGCTAGCAGCTTCCCTGTGGCGGGGAAGTGCAAACGTACACGTTTTCGGCCGAAAACGCGTTTTCCGGAGAAATCGCACACCACGGCTCTTTCTGAGAAAAAGCAAGCACGGAGGATGAGAACCGCTTTTGCCCTGCGTAGCGTTCCGGGCAGCGGGTAGAACCAGGCAGAGAATTCCCGGCTAGCAGCTTCCCTGTGGCGGGGAAGTGCAAACGTAAACGTTTTCGGCCGAAAACGTGTTTTCCGGCGAAAACGCACACCACGGCTCTTTCTGAGAAAAAGCAAGCACGGAGGACGAGAACCGCTTTTGCCCTGCGTAGCGTTCCGGGCAGCGGGTAGAACCAGGCAGAGAATTCCCGGCTAGCAGCTTCCCTGTGGCGGGGAAGTGCAAACGTACACGTTTTCGGCCGAAAACGCGTTTTCCGGCGAAATCGCAGACCACGGCTCTTTCTGAGAAAAAGCAAGCACGGAGGACGAGAACCGCTTTTGCCCTGCGTAGCGTTCCGGGCAGCGGGTAGAACCAGGCAGAGAATTCCCGGCTAGCAGCTTCCCTGTGGCGGGGAAGTGCAAACGTACACGTTTTCGGCCGAAAACGCGTTTTCCGGCGAAATCGCACACCACGGCTCTTTCTGAGAAAAAGCAAGCACGGAGGACGAGAACCGCTTTTGCCCTGCGTAGCGTTCCGGGCAGCGGGTAGAACCAGGCAGAGAATTCCCGGCTAGCAGCTTCCCTGTGGCGGGGAAGTGCAAACGTACACGTTTTCGGCCGAAAACGCGTTTTCCGGCGAAATCGCACACCACGGCTCTTTCTGAGAAAAAGCAAGCACGGAGGACGAGAACCGCTTTTGCCCTGCGTAGCGTTCCGGGCAGCGGGTAGAACCAGGCAGAGAATTCCCGGCTAGCAGCTTCCCTGTGGCGGGGAAGTGCAAACGTACACGTTTTCGGCCGAAAACGCGTTTTCCGGCGAAAACGCACACCACGGCTCTTTCTGAGAAAAAGCAAGCACGGAGGACGAGAACCGCTTTTGCCCTGCGTAGCGTTCCGGGCAGCGGGTAGAACCAGGCAGAGAATTCCCGGCTAGCAGCTTCCCTGTGGCGGGGAAGTGCAAACGTACACGTTTTCGGCCGAAAACGCGTTTTCCGGCGAAAACGCACACCACGGCTCTTTCTGAGAAAAAGCAAGCACGGAGGACGAGAACCGCTTTTGCCCTGCGTAGCGTTCCGGGCAGCGGGTAGAACCAGGCAGAGAATTCCCGGCTAGCAGCTTCCCTGTGGCCGGGAAGTGCAAACGTACACGTTTTCGGCCGAAAACGCGTTTTCCGGCGAAAACGCACACCACGGCTCTTTCTGAGAAAAAGCAAGCACGGAGGACGAGAACCGCTTTTGCCCTGCGTAGCGTTCCGGGCAGCGGGTAGAACCAGGCAGAGAATTTCCGGCTAGCAGCTTCCCTGTGGAGGGGAAGTGCAAACGTACACGTTTTCGGCCGAAAACGCGTTTTCCGGCGAAAACGCACACCACGGCTCTTTCTGAGAAAAAGCAAGCACGGAGGACGAGAACCGCTTTTGCCCTGCGTAGCGTTCCGGGCAGCGGGTAGAACCAGGCAGAGAATTCCCGGCTAGCAGCTTCCCTGTGGCGGGGAAGTGCAAACGTACACGTTTTCGGCCGAAAACGCGTTTTCCGGCGAAATCGCACACCACGGCTCTTTCTGAGAAAAAGCAAGCACGGAGGACGAGAACCGCTTTTGCCCTGCGTAGCGTTCCGGGTAGCGGGTAGAACCAGGCAGAGAATTCCCGGCTAGCAGCTTCCCTGTGGCGGGGAAGTGCAAACGTACACGTTTTCGGCCGAAAACGCGTTTTCCGGCGAAAACGCACACCACGGCTCTTTCTGAGAAAAAGCAAGCACGGAGGATGAGAACCGCTTTTGCCCTGCGTAGCGTTCCGGGCAGCGGGTAGAACCAGGCAGAGAATTCCCGGCTAGCAGCTTCCCTGTGGCGGGGAAGTGCAAACGTACACGTTTTCGGCCGAAAACGCGTTTTCCGGCGAAATCGCACACCACGGCTCTTTCTGAGAAAAAGCAAGCACGGAGGACGAGAACCGCTTTTGCCCTGCGTAGCGTTCCGGGCAGCGGGTAGAACCAGGCAGAGAATTCCCGGCTAGCAGCTTCCCTGTGGCGGGGAAGTGCAAACGTACACGTTTTCGGCCGAAAACGCGTTTTCTGGCGAAATCGCACACCACGGCTCTTTCTGAGAAAAAGCAAGCACGGAGGAAGAGAACCGCTTTTGCCCTGCGTAGCGTTCCGGGCAGCGGGTAGAACCAGGCAGAGAATTCCCGGCTAGCAGCTTCCCTGTGGCGGGGAAGTGCAAACGTACACGTTTTCGGCCGAAAACGCGTTTTCCGGCGAAATCGCACACCACGGCTCTTTCTGAGAAAAAGCAAGCACGGAGGACGAGAACCGCTTTTGCCCTGCGTAGCGTTCCGGGCAGCGGGTAGAACCAGGCAGAGAATTCCCGGCTAGCAGCTTCCCTGTGGCGGGGAAGTGCAAACGTACACGTTTTCGGCCGAAAACGCGTTTTCCGGCGAAATCGCACACCACGGCTCCTTCTGAGAAAAAGCAAGCACGGAGGACGAGAACCGCTTTTGCGCTGCGTAGCGTTCCGAGCAGCGGGTAGAACCAGGCAGAGAATTCCCGGCTAGCAGCTTCCCTGTGGCGGGGAAGTGCAAACGTACACGTTTTCGGCCGAAAACGCGTTTTCCGGCGAAAACGCACACCACGGCTCTTTCTGAGAAAAAGCAAGCACGGAGGACGAGAACCGCTTTTGCCCTGCGTAGCGTTCCGGGCAGCGGGTAGAACCAGGCAGAGAATTCCCGGCTAGCAGCTTCCCTGTGGCGGGGAAGTGCAAACGTACACGTTTTCGGCCGAAAACGCGTTTTCCGGCGAAATCGCACACCACGGCTCTTTCTGAGAAAAAGCAAGCACGGAGGACGAGAACCGCTTTTGCCCTGCGTAGCGTTCCGGGCAGCGGGTAGAACCAGGCAGAGAATTCCCGGCTAGCATCTTCCCTGTGGCGGGGAAGTGCAAACGTACACGTTTTCGGCCGAAAACGCGTTTTCTGGCCAAATCGCACACCACGTCTCTTTCTGAGAAAAAGCAAGCACGGAGGACGAGAACCGCTTTTGCCCTGCGTAGCGTTCCGGGCAGCGGGTAGAACCAGGCAGAGAATTCCCGGCTAGCAGCTTCCCTGTGGAGGGGAAGTGCAAACGTACACGTTTTCGGCCGAAAACGCGTTTTCTGGCCAAATCGCACACCACGTCTCTTTCTGAGAAAAAGCAAGCACGGAGGACGAGAACCGCTTTTGCCCTGCGTAGCGTTCCGGGCAGCGGGTAGAACCAGGCAGAGAATTCCCGGCTAGCAGCTTCCCTGTGGCGGGGAAGTGCAAACGTACACGTTTTCGGCCGAAAACGCGTTTTCCGGCGAAATCGCACACCACGGCTCTTTCTGAGAAAAAGCAAGCACGGAGGACGAGAACCGCTTTTGCCCTGCGTAGCGTTCCGGGCAGCGGGTAGAACCAGGCAGAGAATTCCCGGCTAGCATCTTCCCTGTGGCGGGGAAGTGCAAACGTACACGTTTTCGGCCGAAAACGCGTTTTCTGGCCAAATCGCACACCACGTCTCTTTCTGAGAAAAAGCAAGCACGGAGGACGAGAACCGCTTTTGCCCTGCGTAGCGTTCCGGGCAGCGGGTAGAACCAGGCAGAGAATTCCCGGCTAGCAGCTTCCCTGTGGCGGGGAAGTGCAAACGTACACGTTTTCGGCCGAAAACGCGTTTTCCGGCGAAAACGCACACCACGGCTCTTTCTGAGAAAAAGCAAGCACGGAGGACGAGAACCGCTTTTGCCCTGCGTAGCGTTCCGGGCAGCGGGTAGAACCAGGCAGAGAATTCCCGGCTAGCAGCTTCCCTGTGGCGGGGAAGTGCAAACGTACACGTTTTCGGCCGAAAACGCGTTTTCTGGCCAAATCGCACACCACGTCTCTTTCTGAGAAAAAGCAAGCACGGAGGACGAGAACCGCTTTTGCCCTGCGTAGCGTTCCGGGCAGCGGGTAGAACCAGGCAGAGAATTCCCGGCTAGCAGCTTCCCTGTGGCGGGGAAGTGCAAACGTACACGTTTTCGGCCGAAAACGCGTTTTCCGGCGAAATCGCACACCACGGCTCTTTCTGAGAAAAAGCAAGCACGGAGGACGAGAACCGCTTTTGCCCTGCGTAGCGTTCCGGGCAGCGGGTAGAACCAGGCAGAGAATTCCCGGCTAGCAGCTTCCTTGTGGCGGGGAAGTGCAAACGTACACGTTTTCGGCCGAAAACGCGTTTTCCGGCGAAATCGCACACCACGGCTCTTTCTGAGAAAAAGCAAGCACGGAGGACGAGAACCGCTTTTGCCCTGCGTAGCGTTCCGGGCAGCGGGTAGAACCAGGCAGAGAATTCCCGGCTAGCAGCTTCCCTGTGGCGGGGAAGTGCAAACGTACACGTTTTCGGCCGAAAACGCGTTTTCCGGCGAAAACGCACACCACGGCTCTTTCTGAGAAAAAGCAAGCACGGAGGACGAGAACCGCTTTTGCCCTGCGTAGCGTTCCGGGCAGCGGGTAGAACCAGGCAGAGAATTCCCGGCTAGCAGCTTCCCTGTGGCGGGGAAGTGCAAACGTACACGTTTTCGGCCGAAAACGCGTTTTCCGGCGAAAACGCACACCACGGCTCTTTCTGAGAAAAAGCAAGCACGGAGGACGAGAACCGCTTTTGCCCTGCGTAGCGTTCCGGGCAGCGGGTAGAACCAGGCAGAGAATTCCCGGCTAGCAGCTTCCCTGTGGCGGGGAAGTGCAAACGTACACGTTTTTGGCCGAAAACGCGTTTTCCGGCGAAAACGCACACCACGGCTCTTTCTGAGAAAAAGCAAGCACGGAGGACGAGAACCGCTTTTGCCCTGCGTAGCGTTCCGGGCAGCGGGTAGAACCAGGCAGAGAATTCCCGGCTAGCAGCTTCCCTGTGGCGGGGAAGTGCAAACGTACACGTTTTCGGCCGAAAACGCGTTTTCCGGCGAAAACGCACACCACGGATCTTTCTGAGAAAAAGCAAGCACGGAGGACGAGAACCGCTTTTGCCCTGCGTAGCGTTCCGGGCAGCGGGTAGAACCAGGCAGAGAATTCCCGGCTAGCAGCTTCCCTGTGGCGGGGAAGTGCAAACGTACACGTTTTCGGCCGAAAACGCGTTTTCCGGCGAAATCGCAGACCACGGCTCTTTCTGAGAAAAAGCAAGCACGGAGGACGAGAACCGCTTTTGCCCTGCCTAGTGTTCCGGGCAGCGGGCAGAACCAGGCAGAGAATTCCCGCCTAGCAGCTTCCCTGTGGCGGGGAAGTGCAAACGTACACGTTTTCGGCCGAAAACGCGTTTTCCGGCGAAAACGCACACCACGGCTCTTTCTGAGAAAAAGCAAGCACGGAGGACGAGAACCGCTTTTGCCCTGCGTAGCGTTCCGGGCAGCGGGTAGAACCAGGCAGAGAATTCCCGGCTAGCAGCTTCCCTGTGGCGGGGAAGTGCAAACGTACACGTTTTCGGCCGAAAACGCGTTTTCCGGCGAAAACGCACACCACGGCTCTTTCTGAGAAAAAGCAAGCACGGAGGACGAGAACCGCTTTTGCCCTGCGTAGCGTTCCGGGCAGCGGGTAGAACCAGGCAGAGAATTCCCGGCTAGCAGCTTCCCTGTGGAGGGGAAGTGCAAACGTACACGTTTTCGGCCGAAAACGCGTTTTCCGGCGAAATCGCACACCACGGCTCTTTCTGAGAAAAAGCAAGCACGGAGGACGAGAACCGCTTTTGCCCTGCGTAGCGTTCCGGGCAGCGGGTAGAACCAGGCAGAGAATTCCCGGCTAGCAGCTTCCCTGTGGCGGGGAAGTGCAAACGTACACGTTTTCGGCCGAAAACGCGTTTTCCGGCGAAAACGCACACCACGGCTCTTTCTGAGAAAAAGCAAGCACGGAGGACGAGAACCGCTTTTGCCCTGCGTAGCGTTCCGGGCAGCGGGTAGAACCAGGCAGAGAATTCCCGGCTAGCAGCTTCCCTGTGGCGGGGAAGTGCAAACGTACACGTTTTCGGCCGAAAACGCGTTTTCCGGCGAAAACGCACACCACGGCACTTTCTGAGAAAAAGCAAGCACGGAGGAAGAGAACCGCTTTTGCCCTGCGTAGCGTTCCGGGCAGCGGGTAGAACCAGTCAGAGAATTCCCGGCTAGCAGCTTCCCTGTGGCGGGGAAGTGCAAACGTACACGTTTTCGGCCGAAAACGCGTTTTCCGGCGAAATCGCACACCACGGCTCTTTCTAAGAAAAAGCAAGCACGGAGGACGAGAACCGCTTTTGCCCTGCGTAGCGTTCCGGGCAGCGGGTAGAACCAGGCAGAGAATTCCCGGCTAGCAGCTTCCCTGTGGCGGGGAAGTGCAAACGTACACGTTTTCGGCCGAAAACGCGTTTTCCGGCGAAATCGCACACCACGGCTCTTTCTGAGAAAAAGCAAGCACGGAGGACGAGAACCGCTTTTGCCCTGCGTAGCGTTCCGGGCAGCGGGTAGAACCAGGCAGAGAATTCCCGGCTAGCAGCTTCCCTGTGGCGGGGAAGTGCAAACGTACACGTTTTCGGCCGAAAACGCGTTTTCCGGCGAAAACGCACACCACGGCTCTTTCTGAGAAAAAGCAAGCACGGAGGACGAGAACCGCTTTTGCCCTGCGTAGCGTTCCGGGCAGCGGGTAGAACCAGGCAGAGAATTCCCGGCTAGCAGCTTCCCTGTGGCGGGGAAGTGCAAACGTACACGTTTTCGGCCGAAAACGCGTTTTCCGGCGAAATCGCACACCACGGCTCTTTCTGAGAAAAAGCAAGCACGGAGGACGAGAACCGCTTTTGCCCTGCGTAGCGTTCCGGGCAGCGGGTAGAACCAGGCAGAGAATTCCCGGCTAGCAGCTTCCCTGTGGCGGGGAAGTGCAAACGTACACGTTTTCGGCCGAAAACGCGTTTTCCGGCGAAATCGCACACCACGGCTCTTTCTGAGAAAAAGCAAGCACGGAGGACGAGAACCGCTTTTGCCCTGCGTAGCGTTCCGGGCAGCGGGTAGAACCAGGCAGAGAATTCCCGGCTAGCAGCTTCCCTGTGGCGGGGAAGTGCAAACGTACACGTTTTCGGCCGAAAACGCGTTTTCCGGCGAAATCGCACACCACGGCTCTTTCTGAGAAAAAGCAAGCACGGAGGACGAGAACCGCTTTTGCCCTGCGTAGCGTTCCGGGCAGCGGGTAGAACCAGGCAGAGAATTCCCGGCTAGCAGCTTCCCTGTGGCGGGGAAGTGCAAACGTACACGTTTTCGGCCGAAAACGCGTTTTCCGGCGAAAACGCACACCACGGCTCTTTCTGAGAAAAAGCAAGCACGGAGGACGAGAACCGCTTTTGCCCTGCGTAGCGTTCCGGGCAGCGGGTAGAACCAGGCAGAGAATTCCCGGCTAGCAGCTTCCCTGTGGCGGGGAAGTGCAAACGTACACGTTTTCGGCCGAAAACGCGTTTTCCGGCGAAAACGCACACCACGGCTCTTTCTGAGAAAAAGCAAGCACGGAGGACGAGAACCGCTTTTGCCCTGCGTAGCGTTCCGGGCAGCGGGTAGAACCAGGCAGAGAATTCCCGGCTAGCAGCTTCCCTGTGGCGGGGAAGTGCAAACGTACACGTTTTCGGCCGAAAACGCGTTTTCCGGCGAAAACGCACACCACGGCTCTTTCTGAGAAAAAGCAAGCACGGAGGACGAGAACCGCTTTTGCCCTGCGTAGCGTTCCGGGCAGCGGGTAGAACCAGGCAGAGAATTCCCGGCTAGCAGCTTCCCTGTGGCGGGGAAGTGCAAACGTACACGTTTTCGGCCGAAAACGCGTTTTCCGGCGAAAACGCACACCACGGCTCTTTCTGAGAAAAAGCAAGCACGGAGGACGAGAACCGCTTTTGCCCTGCGTAGCGTTCCGGGCAGCGGGTAGAACCAGGCAGAGAATTCCCGGCTAGCAGCTTCCCTGTGGCGGGGAAGTGCAAACGTACACGTTTTCGGCCGAAAACGCGTTTTCCGGCGAAAACGCACACCACGGATCTTTCTGAGAAAAAGCAAGCACGGAGGACGAGAACCGCTTTTGCCCTGCGTAGCGTTCCGGGCAGCGGGTAGAACCAGGCAGAGAATTCACGGCTAGCAGCTTCCCTGAGGCGGGGAAGTGCAAACGTACACGTTTTCGGCCGAAAACGCGTTTTCCGGCGAAATCGCAGACCACGGCTCTTTCTGAGAAAAAGCAAGCACGGAGGACGAGAACCGCTTTTGCCCTGCCTAGCGTTCCGGGCAGCGGCTAGAACCAGGCAGAGAATTCCCGCCTAGCAGCTTCCCTGTGGCGGGGAAGTGCAAACGTACACGTTTTCGGCCGAAAACGCGTTTTCCGGCGAAAACGCACACCACGGCTCTTTCTGAGAAAAAGGAAGCACGGAGGACGAGAACCGCTTTTGCCCTGCGTAGCGTTCCGGGCAGCGGGTAGAACCAGGCAGAGAATTCCCGGCTAGCAGCTTCCCTGTGGCGGGGAAGTGCAAACGTACACGTTTTCGGCCGAAAACGCGTTTTGCGGCGAAAACGCACACCACGGCTCTTTCTGAGAAAAAGCAAGCACGGAGGACGAGAACCGCTTTTGCCCTGCGTAGCGTTCCGGGCAGCGGGTAGAACCAGGCAGAGAATTCCCGGCTAGCAGCTTCCCTGTGGAGGGGAAGTGCAAACGTACACGTTTTCGGCCGAAAACGCGTTTTCCGGCGAAATCGCACACCACGGCTCTTTCTGAGAAAAAGCAAGCACGGAGGACGAGAACCGCTTTTGCCCTGCGTAGCGTTCCGGGCAGCGGGTAGAACCAGGCAGAGAATTCCCGGCTAGCAGCTTCCCTGTGGCGGGGAAGTGCAAACGTACACGTTTTCGGCCGAAAACGCGTTTTCCGGCGAAAACGCACACCACGGCTCTTTCTGAGAAAAAGCAAGCACGGAGGACGAGAACCGCTTTTGCCCTGCGTAGCGTTCCGGGCAGCGGGTAGAACCAGGCAGAGAATTCCCGGCTAGCAGCTTCCCTGTGGCGGGGAAGTGCAAACGTACACGTTTTCGGCCGAAAACGCATTTTCCGGCGAAATCGCACACCACGGCTCTTTCTGAGAAAAAGCAAGCACGGAGGACGAGAACCGCTTTTGCCCTGCGTAGCGTTCCGGGCAGCGGGTAGAACCAGGCAGAGAATTCCCGGCTAGCAGCTTCCCTGTGGCGGGGAAGTGCAAACGTACACGTTTTCGGCCGAAAACGCGTTTTCCGGCGAAATCGCACACCACGGCTCTTTCTGAGAAAAAGCAAGCACGGAGGAC
Source organism: Athene noctua (assembly GCF_965140245.1). Taxonomy (NCBI): domain Eukaryota; kingdom Metazoa; phylum Chordata; class Aves; order Strigiformes; family Strigidae; genus Athene; species Athene noctua. The sequence goes on from NW_027437669.1 coordinate 143,102, forward strand.
GAGAACCGCTTTTGCCCTGCGTAGCGTTCCGGGCAGCGGGTAGAACCAGGCAGAGAATTCCCGGCTAGCAGCTTCCCTGTGGCGGGGAAGTGCAAACGTACACGTTTTCGGCCGAAAACGCGTTTTACGGCGAAATCGCACACCACGGCTCTTTCTGAGAAAAAGCAAGCACGGAGGACGAGAACCGCTTTTGCCCTGCGTAGCGTTCCGGGCAGCGGGTAGAACCAGGCAGAGAATTCCCGGCTAGCAGCTTCCCTGTGGCGGGGAAGTGCAAACGTACACGTTTTCGGCCGAAAACGCGTTTTCCGGCGAAAAGGCACACCACGGCTCTTTCTGAGAAAAAGCAAGCACGGAGGACGAGAACCGCTTTTGCCCTGCGTAGCGTTCCGGGCAGCGGGTAGAACCAGGCAGAGAATTCCCGGCTAGCAGCTTCCCTGTGGCGGGGAAGTGCAAACGTACACGTTTTCGGCCGAAAACGCGTTTTCCGGCGAAAACGCACACCACGGCTCTTTCTGAGAAAAAGCAAGCACGGAGGACGAGAACCGCTTTTGCCCTGCGTAGCGTTCCGGGCAGCGGGTAGAACCAGGCAGAGAATTCCCGGCTAGCAGCTTCCCTGTGGCGGGGAAGTGCAAACGTACACGTTTTCGGCCGAAAACGCGTTTTCCGGCGAAAACGCACACCACGGCTCTTTCTGAGAAAAAGCAAGCACGGAGGACGAGAACCGCTTTTGCCCTGCGTAGCGTTCCGGGCAGCGGGTAGAACCAGGCAGAGAATTCCCGGCTAGCAGCTTCCCTGTGGCGGGGAAGTGCAAACGTACACGTTTTCGGCCGAAAACGCGTTTTCCGGCGAAAACGCACACCACGGATCTTTCTGAGAAAAAGCAAGCACGGAGGACGAGAACCGCTTTTGCCCTGCGTAGCGTTCCGGGCAGCGGGTAGAACCAGGCAGAGAATTCACGGCTAGCAGCTTCCCTGTGGCGGGGAAGTGCAAACGTACACGTTTTCGGCCGAAAACGCGTTTTCCGGCGAAATCGCAGACCACGGCTCTTTCTGAGAAAAAGCAAGCACGGAGGACGAGAACCGCTTTTGCCCTGCCTAGCGTTCCGGGCAGCGGGTAGAACCAGGCAGAGAATTCCCGCCTAGCAGCTTCCCTGTGGCGGGGAAGTGCAAACGTACACGTTTTCGGCCGAAAACGCGTTTTCCGGCGAAAACGCACACCACGGCTCTTTCTGAGAAAAAGGAAGCACGGAGGACGAGAACCGCTTTTGCCCTGCGTAGCGTTCCGGGCAGCGGGTAGAACCAGGCAGAGAATTCCCGGCTAGCAGCTTCCCTGTGGCGGGGAAGTGCAAACGTACACGTTTTCGGCCGAAAACGCGTTTTGCGGCGAAAACGCACACCACGGCTCTTTCTGAGAAAAAGCAAGCACGGAGGACGAGAACCGCTTTTGCCCTGCGTAGCGTTCCGGGCAGCGGGTAGAACCAGGCAGAGAATTCCCGGCTAGCAGCTTCCCTGTGGAGGGGAAGTGCAAACGTACACGTTTTCGGCCGAAAACGCGTTTTCCGGCGAAATCGCACACCACGGCTCTTTCTGAGAAAAAGCAAGCACGGAGGACGAGAACCGCTTTTGCCCTGCGTAGCGTTCCGGGCAGCGGGTAGAACCAGGCAGAGAATTCCCGGCTAGCAGCTTCCCTGTGGCGGGGAAGTGCAAACGTACACGTTTTCGGCCGAAAACGCGTTTTCCGGCGAAAACGCACACCACGGCTCTTTCTGAGAAAAAGCAAGCACGGAGGACGAGAACCGCTTTTGCCCTGCGTAGCGTTCCGGGCAGCGGGTAGAACCAGGCAGAGAATTCCCGGCTAGCAGCTTCCCTGTGGCGGGGAAGTGCAAACGTACACGTTTTCGGCCGAAAACGCATTTTCCGGCGAAATCGCACACCACGGCTCTTTCTGAGAAAAAGCAAGCACGGAGGACGAGAACCGCTTTTGCCCTGCGTAGCGTTCCGGGCAGCGGGTAGAACCAGGCAGAGAATTCCCGGCTAGCAGCTTCCCTGTGGCGGGGAAGTGCAAACGTACACGTTTTCGGCCGAAAACGCGTTTTCCGGCGAAATCGCACACCACGGCTCTTTCTGAGAAAAAGCAAGCACGGAGGACGAGAACCGCTTTTGCCCTGCGTAGCGTTCCGGGCAGCGGGTAGAACCAGGCAGAGAATTCCCGGCTAGCAGCTTCCCTGTGGCGGGGAAGTGCAAACGTACACGTTTTCGGCCGAAAACGCGTTTTACGGCGAAATCGCACACCACGGCTCTTTCTGAGAAAAAGCAAGCACGGAGGACGAGAACCGCTTTTGCCCTGCGTAGCGTTCCGGGCAGCGGGTAGAACCAGGCAGAGAATTCCCGGCTAGCAGCTTCCCTGTGGCGGGGAAGTGCAAACGTACACGTTTTCGGCCGAAAACGCGTTTTCCGGCGAAATCGCAGACCACGGCTCTTTCTGAGAAAAAGCAAGCACGGAGGACGAGAACCGCTTTTGCCCTGCGTAGCGTTCCGGGCAGCGGGTAGAACCAGGCAGAGAATTCCCGGCTAGCAGCTTCCCTGTGGCGGGGAAGTGCAAACGTACACGTTTTCTGCCGAAAACGCGTTTTCCGGCGAAATCGCACACCACGGCTCTTTCTGAGAAAAAGCAAGCACGGAGGACGAGAACCGCTTTTGCCCTGCGTAGCGTTCCGGGCAGCGGGTAGAACCAGGCAGAGAATTCCCGGCTAGCAGCTTCCCTGTGGCGGGGAAGTGCAAACGTACACGTTTTCGGCCGAAAACGGTTTTCCGGCGAAATCGCACACCACGGCTCTTTCTGAGAAAAAGCAAGCACGGAGGACGAGAACCGCTTTTGCCCTGCGTAGCGTTCCGGGCAGCGGGTAGAACCAGGCAGAGAATTCCCGGCTAGCAGCTTCCCTGTGGCGGGGAAGTGCAAACGTACACGTTTTCGGCCGAAAACGCGTTTTCCGGCGAAAACGCACACCACGGCTCTTTCTGAGAAAAAGCAAGCACGGAGGACGAGAACCGCTTTTGCCCTGCGTAGCGTTCCGGGCAGCGGGTAGAACCAGGCAGAGAATTCCCGGCTAGCAGCTTCCCTGTGGCGGGGAAGTGCAAACGTACACGTTTTCGGCCGAAAACGCGTTTTCCGGCGAAAACGCACACCACGGCTCTTTCTGAGAAAAAGCAAGCACGGAGGACGAGAACCGCTTTTGCCCTGCGTAGCGTTCCGGGCAGCGGGTAGAACCAGGCAGAGAATTTCCGGCTAGCAGCTTCCCTGTGGAGGGGAAGTGCAAACGTACACGTTTTCGGCCGAAAACGCGTTTTCCGGCGAAAACGCACACCACGGCTCTTTCTGAGAAAAAGCAAGCACGGAGGATGAGAACCGCTTTTGCCCTGCGTAGCGTTCCGGGCTGCGGGTAGAACCAGGCAGAGAATTCCCGGCTAGCAGCTTCCCTGTGGCGGGGAAGTGCAAACGTACACGTTTTCGGCCGAAAACGCGTTTTCTGGCGAAATCGCACACCACGGCTCTTTCTGAGAAAAAGCAAGCACGGAGGACGAGAACCGCTTTTGCCCTGCGTAGCGTTCCGGGCAGCGGGTAGAACCAGGCAGAGAATTCCCGGCTAGCAGCTTCCCTGTGGCGGGGAAGTGCAAACGTACACGTTTTCGGCCGAAAACGCGTTTTCCGGAGAAATCGCACACCACGGCTCTTTCTGAGAAAAAGCAAGCACGGAGGATGAGAACCGCTTTTGCCCTGCGTAGCGTTCCGGGCAGCGGGTAGAACCAGGCAGAGAATTCCCGGCTAGCAGCTTCCCTGTGGCGGGGAAGTGCAAACGTAAACGTTTTCGGCCGAAAACGTGTTTTCCGGCGAAAACGCACACCACGGCTCTTTCTGAGAAAAAGCAAGCACGGAGGACGAGAACCGCTTTTGCCCTGCGTAGCGTTCCGGGCAGCGGCTAGAACCAGGCAGAGAATTCCCGGCTAGCAGCTTCCCTGTGGCGGGGAAGTGCAAACGTACACGTTTTCGGCCGAAAACGCGTTTTCCGGCGAAATCGCAGACCACGGCTCTTTCTGAGAAAAAGCAAGCACGGAGGACGAGAACCGCTTTTGCCCTGCGTAGCGTTCCGGGCAGCGGGTAGAACCAGGCAGAGAATTCCCGGCTAGCAGCTTCCCTGTGGCGGGGAAGTGCAAACGTACACGTTTTCGGCCGAAAACGCGTTTTCCGGCGAAATCGCACACCACGGCTCTTTCTGAGAAAAAGCAAGCACGGAGGACGAGAACCGCTTTTGCCCTGCGTAGCGTTCCGGGCAGCGGGTAGAACCAGGCAGAGAATTCCCGGCTAGCAGCTTCCCTGTGGCGGGGAAGTGCAAACGTACACGTTTTCGGCCGAAAACGCGTTTTCCGGCGAAATCGCACACCACGGCTCTTTCTGAGAAAAAGCAAGCACGGAGGACGAGAACCGCTTTTGCCCTGCGTAGCGTTCCGGGCAGCGGGTAGAACCAGGCAGAGAATTCCCGGCTAGCAGCTTCCCTGTGGCGGGGAAGTGCAAACGTACACGTTTTCGGCCGAAAACGCGTTTTCCGGCGAAAACGCACACCACGGCTCTTTCTGAGAAAAAGCAAGCACGGAGGACGAGAACCGCTTTTGCCCTGCGTAGCGTTCCGGGCAGCGGGTAGAACCAGGCAGAGAATTCCCGGCTAGCAGCTTCCCTGTGGCGGGGAAGTGCAAACGTACACGTTTTCGGCCGAAAACGCGTTTTCCGGCGAAAACGCACACCACGGCTCTTTCTGAGAAAAAGCAAGCACGGAGGACGAGAACCGCTTTTGCCCTGCGTAGCGTTCCGGGCAGCGGGTAGAACCAGGCAGAGAATTCCCGGCTAGCAGCTTCCCTGTGGCCGGGAAGTGCAAACGTACACGTTTTCGGCCGAAAACGCGTTTTCCGGCGAAAACGCACACCACGGCTCTTTCTGAGAAAAAGCAAGCACGGAGGACGAGAACCGCTTTTGCCCTGCGTAGCGTTCCGGGCAGCGGGTAGAACCAGGCAGAGAATTTCCGGCTAGCAGCTTCCCTGTGGAGGGGAAGTGCAAACGTACACGTTTTCGGCCGAAAACGCGTTTTCCGGCGAAAACGCACACCACGGCTCTTTCTGAGAAAAAGCAAGCACGGAGGACGAGAACCGCTTTTGCCCTGCGTAGCGTTCCGGGCAGCGGGTAGAACCAGGCAGAGAATTCCCGGCTAGCAGCTTCCCTGTGGCGGGGAAGTGCAAACGTACACGTTTTCGGCCGAAAACGCGTTTTCCGGCGAAATCGCACACCACGGCTCTTTCTGAGAAAAAGCAAGCACGGAGGACGAGAACCGCTTTTGCCCTGCGTAGCGTTCCGGGTAGCGGGTAGAACCAGGCAGAGAATTCCCGGCTAGCAGCTTCCCTGTGGCGGGGAAGTGCAAACGTACACGTTTTCGGCCGAAAACGCGTTTTCCGGCGAAAACGCACACCACGGCTCTTTCTGAGAAAAAGCAAGCACGGAGGATGAGAACCGCTTTTGCCCTGCGTAGCGTTCCGGGCAGCGGGTAGAACCAGGCAGAGAATTCCCGGCTAGCAGCTTCCCTGTGGCGGGGAAGTGCAAACGTACACGTTTTCGGCCGAAAACGCGTTTTCCGGCGAAATCGCACACCACGGCTCTTTCTGAGAAAAAGCAAGCACGGAGGACGAGAACCGCTTTTGCCCTGCGTAGCGTTCCGGGCAGCGGGTAGAACCAGGCAGAGAATTCCCGGCTAGCAGCTTCCCTGTGGCGGGGAAGTGCAAACGTACACGTTTTCGGCCGAAAACGCGTTTTCTGGCGAAATCGCACACCACGGCTCTTTCTGAGAAAAAGCAAGCACGGAGGAAGAGAACCGCTTTTGCCCTGCGTAGCGTTCCGGGCAGCGGGTAGAACCAGGCAGAGAATTCCCGGCTAGCAGCTTCCCTGTGGCGGGGAAGTGCAAACGTACACGTTTTCGGCCGAAAACGCGTTTTCCGGCGAAATCGCACACCACGGCTCTTTCTGAGAAAAAGCAAGCACGGAGGACGAGAACCGCTTTTGCCCTGCGTAGCGTTCCGGGCAGCGGGTAGAACCAGGCAGAGAATTCCCGGCTAGCAGCTTCCCTGTGGCGGGGAAGTGCAAACGTACACGTTTTCGGCCGAAAACGCGTTTTCCGGCGAAATCGCACACCACGGCTCCTTCTGAGAAAAAGCAAGCACGGAGGACGAGAACCGCTTTTGCGCTGCGTAGCGTTCCGAGCAGCGGGTAGAACCAGGCAGAGAATTCCCGGCTAGCAGCTTCCCTGTGGCGGGGAAGTGCAAACGTACACGTTTTCGGCCGAAAACGCGTTTTCCGGCGAAAACGCACACCACGGCTCTTTCTGAGAAAAAGCAAGCACGGAGGACGAGAACCGCTTTTGCCCTGCGTAGCGTTCCGGGCAGCGGGTAGAACCAGGCAGAGAATTCCCGGCTAGCAGCTTCCCTGTGGCGGGGAAGTGCAAACGTACACGTTTTCGGCCGAAAACGCGTTTTCCGGCGAAATCGCACACCACGGCTCTTTCTGAGAAAAAGCAAGCACGGAGGACGAGAACCGCTTTTGCCCTGCGTAGCGTTCCGGGCAGCGGGTAGAACCAGGCAGAGAATTCCCGGCTAGCATCTTCCCTGTGGCGGGGAAGTGCAAACGTACACGTTTTCGGCCGAAAACGCGTTTTCTGGCCAAATCGCACACCACGTCTCTTTCTGAGAAAAAGCAAGCACGGAGGACGAGAACCGCTTTTGCCCTGCGTAGCGTTCCGGGCAGCGGGTAGAACCAGGCAGAGAATTCCCGGCTAGCAGCTTCCCTGTGGAGGGGAAGTGCAAACGTACACGTTTTCGGCCGAAAACGCGTTTTCTGGCCAAATCGCACACCACGTCTCTTTCTGAGAAAAAGCAAGCACGGAGGACGAGAACCGCTTTTGCCCTGCGTAGCGTTCCGGGCAGCGGGTAGAACCAGGCAGAGAATTCCCGGCTAGCAGCTTCCCTGTGGCGGGGAAGTGCAAACGTACACGTTTTCGGCCGAAAACGCGTTTTCCGGCGAAATCGCACACCACGGCTCTTTCTGAGAAAAAGCAAGCACGGAGGACGAGAACCGCTTTTGCCCTGCGTAGCGTTCCGGGCAGCGGGTAGAACCAGGCAGAGAATTCCCGGCTAGCATCTTCCCTGTGGCGGGGAAGTGCAAACGTACACGTTTTCGGCCGAAAACGCGTTTTCTGGCCAAATCGCACACCACGTCTCTTTCTGAGAAAAAGCAAGCACGGAGGACGAGAACCGCTTTTGCCCTGCGTAGCGTTCCGGGCAGCGGGTAGAACCAGGCAGAGAATTCCCGGCTAGCAGCTTCCCTGTGGCGGGGAAGTGCAAACGTACACGTTTTCGGCCGAAAACGCGTTTTCCGGCGAAAACGCACACCACGGCTCTTTCTGAGAAAAAGCAAGCACGGAGGACGAGAACCGCTTTTGCCCTGCGTAGCGTTCCGGGCAGCGGGTAGAACCAGGCAGAGAATTCCCGGCTAGCAGCTTCCCTGTGGCGGGGAAGTGCAAACGTACACGTTTTCGGCCGAAAACGCGTTTTCTGGCCAAATCGCACACCACGTCTCTTTCTGAGAAAAAGCAAGCACGGAGGACGAGAACCGCTTTTGCCCTGCGTAGCGTTCCGGGCAGCGGGTAGAACCAGGCAGAGAATTCCCGGCTAGCAGCTTCCCTGTGGCGGGGAAGTGCAAACGTACACGTTTTCGGCCGAAAACGCGTTTTCCGGCGAAATCGCACACCACGGCTCTTTCTGAGAAAAAGCAAGCACGGAGGACGAGAACCGCTTTTGCCCTGCGTAGCGTTCCGGGCAGCGGGTAGAACCAGGCAGAGAATTCCCGGCTAGCAGCTTCCTTGTGGCGGGGAAGTGCAAACGTACACGTTTTCGGCCGAAAACGCGTTTTCCGGCGAAATCGCACACCACGGCTCTTTCTGAGAAAAAGCAAGCACGGAGGACGAGAACCGCTTTTGCCCTGCGTAGCGTTCCGGGCAGCGGGTAGAACCAGGCAGAGAATTCCCGGCTAGCAGCTTCCCTGTGGCGGGGAAGTGCAAACGTACACGTTTTCGGCCGAAAACGCGTTTTCCGGCGAAAACGCACACCACGGCTCTTTCTGAGAAAAAGCAAGCACGGAGGACGAGAACCGCTTTTGCCCTGCGTAGCGTTCCGGGCAGCGGGTAGAACCAGGCAGAGAATTCCCGGCTAGCAGCTTCCCTGTGGCGGGGAAGTGCAAACGTACACGTTTTCGGCCGAAAACGCGTTTTCCGGCGAAAACGCACACCACGGCTCTTTCTGAGAAAAAGCAAGCACGGAGGACGAGAACCGCTTTTGCCCTGCGTAGCGTTCCGGGCAGCGGGTAGAACCAGGCAGAGAATTCCCGGCTAGCAGCTTCCCTGTGGCGGGGAAGTGCAAACGTACACGTTTTTGGCCGAAAACGCGTTTTCCGGCGAAAACGCACACCACGGCTCTTTCTGAGAAAAAGCAAGCACGGAGGACGAGAACCGCTTTTGCCCTGCGTAGCGTTCCGGGCAGCGGGTAGAACCAGGCAGAGAATTCCCGGCTAGCAGCTTCCCTGTGGCGGGGAAGTGCAAACGTACACGTTTTCGGCCGAAAACGCGTTTTCCGGCGAAAACGCACACCACGGATCTTTCTGAGAAAAAGCAAGCACGGAGGACGAGAACCGCTTTTGCCCTGCGTAGCGTTCCGGGCAGCGGGTAGAACCAGGCAGAGAATTCCCGGCTAGCAGCTTCCCTGTGGCGGGGAAGTGCAAACGTACACGTTTTCGGCCGAAAACGCGTTTTCCGGCGAAATCGCAGACCACGGCTCTTTCTGAGAAAAAGCAAGCACGGAGGACGAGAACCGCTTTTGCCCTGCCTAGTGTTCCGGGCAGCGGGCAGAACCAGGCAGAGAATTCCCGCCTAGCAGCTTCCCTGTGGCGGGGAAGTGCAAACGTACACGTTTTCGGCCGAAAACGCGTTTTCCGGCGAAAACGCACACCACGGCTCTTTCTGAGAAAAAGCAAGCACGGAGGACGAGAACCGCTTTTGCCCTGCGTAGCGTTCCGGGCAGCGGGTAGAACCAGGCAGAGAATTCCCGGCTAGCAGCTTCCCTGTGGCGGGGAAGTGCAAACGTACACGTTTTCGGCCGAAAACGCGTTTTCCGGCGAAAACGCACACCACGGCTCTTTCTGAGAAAAAGCAAGCACGGAGGACGAGAACCGCTTTTGCCCTGCGTAGCGTTCCGGGCAGCGGGTAGAACCAGGCAGAGAATTCCCGGCTAGCAGCTTCCCTGTGGAGGGGAAGTGCAAACGTACACGTTTTCGGCCGAAAACGCGTTTTCCGGCGAAATCGCACACCACGGCTCTTTCTGAGAAAAAGCAAGCACGGAGGACGAGAACCGCTTTTGCCCTGCGTAGCGTTCCGGGCAGCGGGTAGAACCAGGCAGAGAATTCCCGGCTAGCAGCTTCCCTGTGGCGGGGAAGTGCAAACGTACACGTTTTCGGCCGAAAACGCGTTTTCCGGCGAAAACGCACACCACGGCTCTTTCTGAGAAAAAGCAAGCACGGAGGACGAGAACCGCTTTTGCCCTGCGTAGCGTTCCGGGCAGCGGGTAGAACCAGGCAGAGAATTCCCGGCTAGCAGCTTCCCTGTGGCGGGGAAGTGCAAACGTACACGTTTTCGGCCGAAAACGCGTTTTCCGGCGAAAACGCACACCACGGCACTTTCTGAGAAAAAGCAAGCACGGAGGAAGAGAACCGCTTTTGCCCTGCGTAGCGTTCCGGGCAGCGGGTAGAACCAGGCAGAGAATTCCCGGCTAGCAGCTTCCCTGTGGCGGGGAAGTGCAAACGTACACGTTTTCGGCCGAAAACGCGTTTTCCGGCGAAAACGCACACCACGGCTCTTTCTGAGAAAAAGCAAGCACGGAGGACGAGAACCGCTTTTGCCCTGCGTAGCGTTCCGGGCAGCGGGTAGAACCAGGCAGAGAATTCCCGGCTAGCAGCTTCCCTGTGGCGGGGAAGTGCAAACGTACACGTTTTCGGCCGAAAACGCGTTTTCCGGCGAAATCGCACACCACGGCTCTTTCTGAGAAAAAGCAAGCACGGAGGACGAGAACCGCTTTTGCCCTGCGTAGCGTTCCGGGCAGCGGGTAGAACCAGGCAGAGAATTCCCGGCTAGCAGCTTCCCTGTGGCGGGGAAGTGCAAACGTACACGTTTTCGGCCGAAAACGCGTTTTCCGGCGAAAACGCACACCACGGCTCTTTCTGAGAAAAAGCAAGCACGGAGGACGAGAACCGCTTTTGCCCTGCGTAGCGTTCCGGGCAGCGGGTAGAACCAGGCAGAGAATTCCCGGCTAGCAGCTTCCCTGTGGCGGGGAAGTGCAAACGTACACGTTTTCGGCCGAAAACGCGTTTTCCGGCGAAATCGCACACCACGGCTCTTTCTGAGAAAAAGCAAGCACGGAGGACGAGAACCGCTTTTGCCCTGCGTAGCGTTCCGGGCAGCGGGTAGAACCAGGCAGAGAATTCCCGGCTAGCAGCTTCCCTGTGGCGGGGAAGTGCAAACGTACACGTTTTCGGCCGAAAACGCGTTTTCCGGCGAAAACGCACACCACGGCTCTTTCTGAGAAAAAGCAAGCACGGAGGACGAGAACCGCTTTTGCCCTGCGTAGCGTTCCGGGCAGCGGGTAGAACCAGGCAGAGAATTCCCGGCTAGCAGCTTCCCTGTGGCGGGGAAGTGCAAACGTACACGTTTTCGGCCGAAAACGCGTTTTCCGGCGAAAACGCACACCACGGCTCTTTCTGAGAAAAAGCAAGCACGGAGGACGAGAACCGCTTTTGCCCTGCGTAGCGTTCCGGGTAGCGGGTAGAACCAGGCAGAGAATTCCCGGCTAGCAGCTTCCCTGTGGCGGGGAAGTGCAAACGTACACGTTTTCGGCCGAAAACGCGTTTTCCGGCGAAAACGCACACCACGGCTCTTTCTGAGAAAAAGCAAGCACGGAGGACGAGAACCGCTTTTGCCCTGCGTAGCGTTCCGGGCAGCGGGTAGAACCAGGCAGAGAATTCCCGGCTAGCAGCTTCCCTGTGGCGGGGAAGTGCAAACGTACACGTTTTCGGCCGAAAACGCGTTTTCCGGCTAAAACGCACACCACGGCTCTTTCTGAGAAAAAGCAAGCACGGAGGACGAGAACCGCTTTTGCCCTGCGTAGCGTTCCGGGCAGCGGGTAGAACCAGGCAGAGAATTCCCGGCTAGCAGCTTCCCTGTGGCGGGGAAGTGCAAACGTACACTTTTTCGGCCGAAAACGCGTTTTCCGGCGAAATCGCACACCACGGCTCTTTCTGAGAAAAAGCAAGCACGGAGGACGAGAACCGCTTTTGCCCTGCGTAGCGTTCCGGGCAGCGGGTAGAACCAGGCAGAGAATTCCCGGCTAGCAGCTTCCCTGTGGCGGGGAAGTGCAAACGTACACGTTTTCGGCCGAAAACGCGTTTTCCGGCGAAATCGCACACCACGGCTCTTTCTGAGAAAAAGCAAGCACGGAGGACGAGAACCGCTTTTGCCCTGCGTAGCGTTCCGGGCAGCGGGTAGAACCAGGCAGAGAATTCCCGGCTAGCAGCTTCCTTGTGGCGGGGAAGTGCAAACGTACACGTTTTCGGCCGAAAACGCGTTTTCTGGCGAAATCGCACACCACGGATCTTTCTGAGAAAAAGCAAGCACGGAGGAAGAGAACCGCTTTTGCCCTGCGTAGCGTTCCGGGCAGCGGGTAGAACCAGGCAGAGAATTCCCGGCTAGCAGCTTCCCTGTGGCGGGGAAGTGCAAACGTACACGTTTTCGGCCGAAAACGCGTTTTCCGGCGAAATCGCACACCACGGCTCTTTCTGAGAAAAAGCAAGCACGGAGGACGAGAACCGCTTTTGCCCTGCGTAGCGTTCCGGGCAGCGGGTAGAACCAGGCAGAGAATTCCCGGCTAGCAGCTTCCCTGTGGCGGGGAAGTGCAAACGTACACGTTTTCGGCCGAAAACGCGTTTTCCGGCGAAATCGCACACCACGGCTCTTTCTGAGAAAAAGCAAGCACGGAGGACGAGAACCGCTTTTGCGCTGCGTAGCGTTCCGAGCAGCGGGTAGAACCAGGCAGAGAATTCCCGGCTAGCAGCTTCCCTGTGGCGGGGAAGTGCAAACGTACACGTTTTCGGCCGAAAACGCGTTTTCCGGCGAAAACGCACACCACGGCTCTTTCTGAGAAAAAGCAAGCACGGAGGACGAGAACCGCTTTTGCCCTGCGTAGCGTTCCGGGCAGCGGGTAGAACCAGGCAGAGAATTCCCGGCTAGCAGCTTCCCTGTGGCGGGGAAGTGCAAACGTACACGTTTTCGGCCGAAAACGCGTTTTCCGGCGAAATCGCACACCACGGCTCTTTCTGAGAAAAAGCAAGCACGGAGGACGAGAACCGCTTTTGCCCTGCGTAGCGTTCCGGGCAGCGGGTAGAACCAGGCAGAGAATTCCCGGCTAGCAGCTTCCCTGTGGCGGGGAAGTGCAAACGTACACGTTTTCGGCCGAAAACGCGTTTTCCGGCGAAATCGCACACCACGGCTCTTTCTGAGAAAAAGCAAGCACGGAGGACGAGAACCGCTTTTGCCCTGCGTAGCGTTCCGGGCAGCGGGTAGAACCAGGCAGAGAATTCCCGGCTAGCAGCTTCCCTGTGGCGGGGAAGTGCAAACGTACACGTTTTCGGCCGAAAACGCGTTTTCTGGCCAAATCGCACACCACGTCTCTTTCTGAGAAAAAGCAAGCACGGAGGACGAGAACCGCTTTTGCCCTGCGTAGCGTTCCGGGCAGCGGGTAGAACCAGTCAGAGAATTCCCGGCTAGCAGCTTCCCTGTGGCGGGGAAGTGCAAATGTACACGTTTTCGGCCGAAAACGCGTTTTCCGGCGAAATCGCACACCACGGCTCTTTCTGAGAAAAAGCAAGCACGGAGGACGAGAACCGCTTTTTCGCTGCCTAGCGTTCCGGGCAGCGGGTAGAACCAGGCAGAGAATTCCCGGCTAGCAGCTTCCCTGTGGCGGGGAAGTGCAAACGTACACGTTTTCGGCCGAAAACGCGTTTTCCGGCGAAAACGCACACCACGGCTCTTTCTGAGAAAAAGCAAGCACGGAGGACGAGAACCGCTTTTGCCCTGCGTAGCGTTCCGGGCAGCGGGTAGAACCAGGCAGAGAATTCCCGGCTAGCAGCTTCCCTGTGGCGGGGAAGTGCAAACGTACACGTTTTCGGCCGAAAACACGTTTTCCGGCGAAATCGCACACCACGGCTCTTTCTGAGAAAAAGCAAGCACGGAGGACGAGAACCGCTTTTGCCCTGCGTAGCGTTCCGGGCAGCGGGTAGAACCAGGCAGAGAATTCCCGGCTAGCAGCTTCCCTGTGGCGGGGAAGTGCAAACGTACACGTTTTCGGCCGAAAACGCGTTTTCCGGCGAAATCGCACACCACGGCTCTTTCTGAGAAAAAGCAAGCACGGAGGACGAGAACCGCTTTTGCCCTGCGTAGCGTTCCGGGCAGCGGGTAGAACCAGGCAGAGAATTCCCGGCTAGCAGCTTCCTTGTGGCGGGGAAGTGCAAACGTACACGTTTTCGGCCGAAAACGCGTTTTCCGGCGAAATCGCACACCACGGCTCTTTCTGAGAAAAAGCAAGCACGGAGGACGAGAACCGCTTTTGCCCTGCGTAGCGTTCCGGGCAGCGGGTAGAACCAGGCAGAGAATTCCCGGCTAGCAGCTTCCCTGTGGCGGGGAAGTGCAAACGTACACGTTTTCGGCCGAAAACGCGTTTTCCGGCGAAAACGCACACCACGGCTCTTTCTGAGAAAAAGCAAGCACGGAGGACGAGAACCGCTTTTGCCCTGCGTAGCGTTCCGGGCAGCGGGTAGAACCAGGCAGAGAATTCCCGGCTAGCAGCTTCCCTGTGGCGGGGAAGTGCAAACGTACACGTTTTCGGCCGAAAACGCGTTTTCCGGCGAAATCGCACACCACGGCTCTTTCTGAGAAAAAGCAAGCACGGAGGACGAGAACCGCTTTTGCCCTGCGTAGCGTTCCGGGCAGCGGGTAGAACCAGGCAGAGAATTCCCGGCTAGCAGCTTCCCTGTGGCGGGGAAGTGCAAACGTACACGTTTTCGGCCGAAAACGCGTTTTCCGGCGAAATCGCACACCACGGCTCTTTCTGAGAAAAAGCAAGCACGGAGGACGAGAACCGCTTTTGCCCTGCGTAGCGTTCCGGGCAGCGGGTAGAACCAGGCAGAGAATTCCCGGCTAGCAGCTTCCCTGTGGCGGGGAAGTGCAAACGTACACGTTTTCGGCCGAAAACGCGTTTTCCGGCGAAAACGCACACCACGGCTCTTTCTGAGAAAAAGCAAGCACGGAGGACGAGAACCGCTTTTGCCCTGCGTAGCGTTCCGGGCAGCGGGTAGAACCAGGCAGAGAATTCCCGGCTAGCAGCTTCCCTGTGGCGGGGAAGTGCAAACGTACACGTTTTCGGCCGAAAACGCGTTTTCCGGCGAAAACGCACACCACGGCTCTTTCTGAGAAAAAGCAAGCACGGAGGACGAGAACCGCTTTTGCCCTGCGTAGCGTTCCGGGCAGCGGGTAGAACCAGGCAGAGAATTCCCGGCTAGCAGCTTCCCTGTGGCGGGGAAGTGCAAACGTACACGTTTTCGGCCGAAAACGCGTTTTCCGGCGAAATCGCAGACCACGGCTCTTTCTGAGAAAAAGCAAGCACGGAGGACGAGAACCGCTTTTGCCCTGCCTAGCGTTCCGGGCAGCGGGCAGAACCAGGCAGAGAATTCCCGCCTAGCAGCTTCCCTGTGGCGGGGAAGTGCAAACGTACACGTTTTCGGCCGAAAACGCGTTTTCCGGCGAAAACGCACACCACGGCTCTTTCTGAGAAAAAGCAAGCACGGAGGACGAGAACCGCTTTTGCCCTGCGTAGCGTTCCGGGCAGCGGGTAGAACCAGGCAGAGAATTCCCGGCTAGCAGCTTCCCTGTGGCGGGGAAGTGCAAACGTACACGTTTTCGGCCGAAAACGCGTTTTCCGGCGAAAACGCACACCACGGCTCTTTCTGAGAAAAAGCAAGCACGGAGGACGAGAACCGCTTTTGCCCTGCGTAGCGTTCCGGGCAGCGGGTAGAACCAGGCAGAGAATTCCCGGCTAGCAGCTTCCCTGTGGCGGGGAAGTGCAAACGTACACGTTTTCGGCCGAAAACGCGTTTTCCGGCGAAAACGCACACCACGGCTCTTTCTGAGAAAAAGCAAGCACGGAGGACGAGAACCGCTTTTGCCCTGCGTAGCGTTCCGGGCAGCGGGTAGAACCAGGCAGAGAATTCCCGGCTAGCAGCTTCCCTGTGGCGGGGAAGTGCAAACGTACACGTTTTCGGCCGAAAACGCGTTTTCCGGCGAAAACGCACACCACGGCTCTTTCTGAGAAAAAGCAAGCACGGAGGACGAGAACCGCTTTTGCCCTGCCTAGCGTTCCGGGCAGCGGGCAGAACCAGGCAGAGAATTCCCGGCTAGCAGCTTCCCTGTGGCGGGGAAGTGCAAACGTACACCTTTTCGGCCGAAAACGCGTTTTCCGGCGAAAACGCACACCACGGCTCTTTCTGAGAAAAAGCAAGCACGGAGGACGAGAACCGCTTTTGCCCTGCGTAGCGTTCCGGGCAGCGGGTAGAACCAGGCAGAGAATTCCCGGCTAGCAGCTTCCCTGTGGCGGGGAAGTGCAAACGTACACGTTTTCGGCCGAAAACGCGTTTTCCGGCGAAAACGCACACCACGGCTCTTTCTGAGAAAAAGCAAGCACGGAGGACGAGAACCGCTTTTGCCCTGCGTAGCGTTCCGGGCAGCGGGTAGAACCAGGCAGAGAATTCCCGGCTAGCAGCTTCCCTGTGGCGGGGAAGTGCAAACGTACACGTTTTCGGCCGAAAACGCGTTTTCCGGCGAAAACGCACACCACGGCTCTTTCTGAGAAAAAGCAAGCACGGAGGACGAGAACCGCTTTTGCCCTGCGTAGCGTTCCGGGCAG
Organism: Athene noctua; assembly: GCF_965140245.1. Classification (NCBI taxonomy): domain Eukaryota; kingdom Metazoa; phylum Chordata; class Aves; order Strigiformes; family Strigidae; genus Athene; species Athene noctua. Next base: position 159,247 of record NW_027437669.1, read on the forward strand.
CGGGTAGAACCAGGCAGAGAATTCCCGGCTAGCAGCTTCCCTGTGGCGGGGAAGTGCAAACGTACACGTTTTCGGCCGAAAACGCGTTTTCCGGCGAAAACGCACACCACGGCTCTTTCTGAGAAAAAGCAAGCACGGAGGACGAGAACCGCTTTTGCCCTGCGTAGCGTTCCGGGCAGCGGGTAGAACCAGGCAGAGAATTCCCGGCTAGCAGCTTCCCTGTGGCGGGGAAGTGCAAACGTACACGTTTTCGGCCGAAAACGCGTTTTCCGGCGAAATCGCACACCACGGCTCTTTCTGAGAAAAAGCAAGCACGGAGGACGAGAACCGCTTTTGCCCTGCGTAGCGTTCCGGGCAGCGGGTAGAACCAGGCAGAGAATTCCCGGCTAGCAGCTTCCCTGTGGCGGGGAAGTGCAAACGTACACGTTTTCGGCCGAAAACGCGTTTTCCGGCGAAAACGCACACCACGGCTCTTTCTGAGAAAAAGCAAGCACGGAGGACGAGAACCGCTTTTGCCCTGCGTAGCGTTCCGGGCAGCGGGTAGAACCAGGCAGAGAATTCCCGGCTAGCAGCTTCCCTGTGGCGGGGAAGTGCAAACGTACACGTTTTCGGCCGAAAACGCGTTTTCCGGCGAAAACGCACACCACGGCACTTTCTGAGAAAAAGCAAGCACGGAGGAAGAGAACCGCTTTTGCCCTGCGTAGCGTTCCGGGCAGCGGGTAGAACCAGGCAGAGAATTCCCGGCTAGCAGCTTCCCTGTGGCGGGGAAGTGCAAACGTACACGTTTTCGGCCGAAAACGCGTTTTCCGGCGAAAACGCACACCACGGCTCTTTCTGAGAAAAAGCAAGCACGGAGGACGAGAACCGCTTTTGCCCTGCGTAGCGTTCCGGGCAGCGGGTAGAACCAGGCAGAGAATTCCCGGCTAGCAGCTTCCCTGTGGCGGGGAAGTGCAAACGTACACGTTTTCGGCCGAAAACGCGTTTTCCGGCGAAAACGCACACCACGGCTCTTTCTGAGAAAAAGCAAGCACGGAGGACGAGAACCGCTTTTGCCCTGCGTAGCGTTTCTGGCAGCGGGTAGAACCAGGCAGAGAATTCCCGGCTAGCAGCTTCCCTGTGGCGGGGAAGTGCAAACGTACACGTTTTCGGCCGAAAACGCGTTTTCCGGCGAAAACGCACACCACGGCTCTTTCTGAGAAAAAGCAAGCACGGAGTAAGAGAACCGCTTTTGCCCTGCGTAGCGTTCCGGGCAGCGGGTAGAACCAGGCAGAGAATTCCCGGCTAGCAGCTTCCCTGTGGCGGGGAAGTGCAAACGTACACGTTTTCGGCCGAAAACGCGTTTTCCGGCGAAATCGCACACCACGGCTCTTTCTGAGAAAAAGCAAGCACGGAGGACGAGAACCGCTTTTGCCCTGCGTAGCGTTCCGGGCAGCGGGTAGAACCAGGCAGAGAATTCCCGGCTAGCAGCTTCCCTGTGGCGGGGAAGTGCAAACGTACACGTTTTCGGCCGAAAACGCGTTTTCCGGCGAAATCGCACACCACGGCTCTTTCTGAGAAAAAGCAAGCACGGAGGACGAGAACCGCTTTTGCCCTGCGTAGCGTTCCGGGCAGCGGGTAGAACCAGGCAGAGAATTCCCGGCTAGCAGCTTCCCTGTGGCGGGGAAGTGCAAACGTACACGTTTTCGGCCGAAAACGCGTTTTCCGGCGAAAACGCACACCACGGCTCTTTCTGAGAAAAAGCAAGCACGGAGGACGAGAACCGCTTTTGCCCTGCGTAGCGTTCCGGGCAGCGGGTAGAACCAGGCAGAGAATTCCCGGCTAGCAGCTTCCCTGTGGCGGGGAAGTGCAAACGTACACGTTTTCGGCCGAAAACGCGTTTTCCGGCGAAAACGCACACCACGGATCTTTCTGAGAAAAAGCAAGCACGGAGGACGAGAACCGCTTTTGCCCTGCGTAGCGTTCCGGGCAGCGGGTAGAACCAGGCAGAGAATTCACGGCTAGCAGCTTCCCTGTGGCGGGGAAGTGCAAACGTACACGTTTTCGGCCGAAAACGCGTTTTCCGGCGAAAACGCACACCACGGCTCTTTCTGAGAAAAAGCAAGCACGGAGGACGAGAACCGCTTTTGCCCTGCCTAGCGTTCCGGGCAGCGGCTAGAACCAGGCAGAGAATTCCCGCCTAGCAGCTTCCCTGTGGCGGGGAAGTGCAAACGTACACGTTTTCGGCCGAAAACGCGTTTTCCGGCGAAAACGCACACCACGGCTCTTTCTGAGATAAAGGAAGCACGGAGGACGAGAACCGCTTTTGCCCTGCGTAGCGTTCCGGGCAGCGGGTAGAACCAGGCAGAGAATTCCCGGCTAGCAGCTTCCCTGTGGCGGGGAAGTGCAAACGTACACGTTTTCGGCCGAAAACGCGTTTTGCGGCGAAAACGCACACCACGGCTCTTTCTGAGAAAAAGCAAGCACGGAGGACGAGAACCGCTTTTGCCCTGCGTAGCGTTCCGGGCAGCGGGTAGAACCAGGCAGAGAATTCCCGGCTAGCAGCTTCCCTGTGGAGGGGAAGTGCAAACGTACACGTTTTCGGCCGAAAACGCGTTTTCCGGCGAAATCGCACACCACGGCTCTTTCTGAGAAAAAGCAAGCACGGAGGACGAGAACCGCTTTTGCCCTGCGTAGCGTTCCGGGCAGCGGGTAGAACCAGGCAGAGAATTCCCGGCTAGCAGCTTCCCTGTGGCGGGGAAGTGCAAACGTACACGTTTTCGGCCGAAAAAGCGTTTTCCGGCGAAAACGCACACCACGGCTCTTTCTGAGAAAAAGCAAGCACGGAGGACGAGAACCGCTTTTGCCCTGCGTAGCGTTTCTGGCAGCGGGTAGAACCAGGCAGAGAATTCCCGGCTAGCAGCTTCCCTGTGGCGGGGAAGTGCAAACGTACACGTTTTCGGCCGAAAACGCGTTTTCCGGCGAAAACGCACACCACGGCTCTTTCTGAGAAAAAGCAAGCACGGAGGAAGAGAACCGCTTTTGCCCTGCGTAGCGTTCCGGGCAGCGGGTAGAACCAGGCAGAGAATTCCCGGCTAGCAGCTTCCCTGTGGCGGGGAAGTGCAAACGTACACGTTTTCGGCCGAAAACGCATTTTCCGGCAAAATCGCACACCACGGCTCTTTCTGAGAAAAAGCAAGCACGGAGGACGAGAACCGCTTTTGCCCTGCGTAGCGTTCCGGGCAGCGGGTAGAACCAGGCAGAGAATTCCCGGCTAGCAGCTTCCCTGTGGCGGGGAAGTGCAAACGTACACGTTTTCGGCCGAAAACGCGTTTTCCGGCGAAATCGCACACCACGGCTCTTTCTGAGAAAAAGCAAGCACGGAGGACGAGAACCGCTTTTGCCCTGCGTAGCGTTCCGGGCAGCGGGTAGAACCAGGCAGAGAATTCCCGGCTAGCAGCTTCCCTGTGGCGGGGAAGTGCAAACGTACACGTTTTCGGCCGAAAACGCGTTTTCCGGCGAAAACGCACACCACGGCTCTTTCTGAGAAAAAGCAAGCACGGAGGACGAGAACCGCTTTTGCCCTGCGTAGCGTTCCGGGCAGCGGGTAGAACCAGGCAGAGAATTCCCGGCTAGCAGCTTCCCTGTGGCGGGGAAGTGCAAACGTACACGTTTTCGGCCGAAAACGCGTTTTCCGGCGAAAACGCACACCACGGCTCTTTCTGAGAAAAAGCAAGCACGGAGGACGAGAACCGCTTTTGCCCTGCGTAGCGTTCCGGGCAGCGGGTAGAACCAGGCAGAGAATTCCCGGCTAGCAGCTTCCCTGTGGCGGGGAAGTGCAAACGTACACGTTTTCGGCCGAAAACGCGTTTTCCGGCGAAAACGCACACCACGGCTCTTTCTGAGAAAAAGCAAGCACGGAGGACGAGAACCGCTTTTGCCCTGCGTAGCGTTCCGGGCAGCGGGTAGAACCAGGCAGAGAATTCCCGGCTAGCAGCTTCCCTGTGGCGGGGAAGTGCAAACGTACACGTTTTCGGCCGAAAACGCGTTTTCCGGCGAAAACGCACACCACGGCTCTTTCTGAGAAAAAGCAAGCACGGAGGACGAGAACCGCTTTTGCCCTGCGTAGCGTTCCGGGCAGCGGGTAGAACCAGGCAGAGAATTCCCGGCTAGCAGCTTCCCTGTGGCGGGGAAGTGCAAACGTACACGTTTTCGGCCGAAAACGCGTTTTCCGGCGAAAACGCACACCACGGCTCTTTCTGAGAAAAAGCATGCACGGAGGACGAGAACCGCTTTTGCCCTGCGTAGCGTTCCGGGCAGCGGGTAGAACCAGGCAGAGAATTCCCGGCTAGCAGCTTCCCTGTGGCGGGGAAGTGCAAACGTACACGTTTTCGGCCGAAAACGCGTTTTCCGGCGAAAACGCACACCACGGCTCTTTCTGAGAAAAAGCAAGCACGGAGGACGAGAACCGCTTTTGCCCTGCGTAGCGTTCCGGGCAGCGGGTAGAACCAGGCAGAGAATTCCCGGCTAGCAGCTTCCCTGTGGCGGGGAAGTGCAAACGTACACGTTTTCGGCCGAAAACGCGTTTTCCGGCGAAAACGCACACCACGGCTCTTTCTGAGAAAAAGCAAGCACGGAGGACGAGAACCGCTTTTGCCCTGCGTAGCGTTCCGGGCAGCGGGTAGAACCAGGCAGAGAATTCCCGGCTAGCAGCTTCCCTGTGGCGGGGAAGTGCAAACGTACACGTTTTCGGCCGAAAACGCGTTTTCCGGCGAAAACGCACACCACGGCTCTTTCTGAGAAAAAGCAAGCACGGAGGACGAGAACCGCTTTTGCCCTGCGTAGCGTTCCGGGCAGCGGGTAGAACCAGGCAGAGAATTCCCGGCTAGCAGCTTCCCTGTGGCGGGGAAGTGCAAACGTACACGTTTTCGGCCGAAAACGCGTTTTCCGGCGAAAACGCACACCACGGCTCTTTCTGAGAAAAAGCAAGCACGGAGGACGAGAACCGCTTTTGCCCTGCGTAGCGTTCCGGGCAGCGGGTAGAACCAGGCAGAGAATTCCCGGCTAGCAGCTTCCCTGTGGCGGGGAAGTGCAAACGTACACGTTTTCGGCCGAAAACGCGTTTTCCGGCGAAAACGCACACCACGGCTCTTTCTGAGAAAAAGCAAGCACGGAGGACGAGAACCGCTTTTGCCCTGCGTAGCGTTCCGGGCAGCGGGTAGAACCAGGCAGAGAATTCCCGGCTAGCAGCTTCCCTGTGGCGGGGAAGTGCAAACGTACACGTTTTCGGCCGAAAACGCGTTTTCCGGCGAAAACGCACACCACGGCTCTTTCTGAGAAAAAGCAAGCACGGAGGACGAGAACCGCTTTTGCCCTGCGTAGCGTTCCGGGCAGCGGGTAGAACCAGGCAGAGAATTCCCGGCTAGCAGCTTCCCTGTGGCGGGGAAGTGCAAACGTACACGTTTTCGGCCGAAAACGCGTTTTCCGGCGAAAACGCACACCACGGCTCTTTCTGAGAAAAAGCAAGCACGGAGGACGAGAACCGCTTTTGCCCTGCGTAGCGTTCCGGGCAGCGGGTAGAACCAGGCAGAGAATTCCCGGCTAGCAGCTTCCCTGTGGCGGGGAAGTGCAAACGTACACGTTTTCGGCCGAAAACGCGTTTTCCGGCGAAAACGCACACCACGGCTCTTTCTGAGAAAAAGCAAGCACGGAGGACGAGAACCGCTTTTGCCCTGCGTAGCGTTCCGGGCAGCGGGTAGAACCAGGCAGAGAATTCCCGGCTAGCAGCTTCCCTGTGGCGGGGAAGTGCAAACGTACACGTTTTCGGCCGAAAACGCGTTTTCCGGCGAAAACGCACACCACGGCTCTTTCTGAGAAAAAGCAAGCACGGAGGACGAGAACCGCTTTTGCCCTGCGTAGCGTTCCGGGCAGCGGGTAGAACCAGGCAGAGAATTCCCGGCTAGCAGCTTCCCTGTGGCGGGGAAGTGCAAACGTACACGTTTTCGGCCGAAAACGCGTTTTCCGGCGAAAACGCACACCACGGCTCTTTCTGAGAAAAAGCAAGCACGGAGGACGAGAACCGCTTTTGCCCTGCGTAGCGTTCCGGGCAGCGGGTAGAACCAGGCAGAGAATTCCCGGCTAGCAGCTTCCCTGTGGCGGGGAAGTGCAAACGTACACGTTTTCGGCCGAAAACGCGTTTTCCGGCGAAAACGCACACCACGGCTCTTTCTGAGAAAAAGCAAGCACGGAGGACGAGAACCGCTTTTGCCCTGCGTAGCGTTCCGGGCAGCGGGTAGAACCAGGCAGAGAATTCCCGGCTAGCAGCTTCCCTGTGGCGGGGAAGTGCAAACGTACACGTTTTCGGCCGAAAACGCGTTTTCCGGCGAAAACGCACACCACGGCTCTTTCTGAGAAAAAGCAAGCACGGAGGACGAGAACCGCTTTTGCCCTGCGTAGCGTTCCGGGCAGCGGGTAGAACCAGGCAGAGAATTCCCGGCTAGCAGCTTCCCTGTGGCGGGGAAGTGCAAACGTACACGTTTTCGGCCGAAAACGCGTTTTCCGGCGAAAACGCACACCACGGCTCTTTCTGAGAAAAAGCAAGCACGGAGGACGAGAACCGCTTTTGCCCTGCGTAGCGTTCCGGGCAGCGGGTAGAACCAGGCAGAGAATTCCCGGCTAGCAGCTTCCCTGTGGCGGGGAAGTGCAAACGTACACGTTTTCGGCCGAAAACGCGTTTTCCGGCGAAAACGCACACCACGGCTCTTTCTGAGAAAAAGCAAGCACGGAGGACGAGAACCGCTTTTGCCCTGCGTAGCGTTCCGGGCAGCGGGTAGAACCAGGCAGAGAATTCCCGGCTAGCAGCTTCCCTGTGGCGGGGAAGTGCAAACGTACACGTTTTCGGCCGAAAACGCGTTTTCCGGCGAAAACGCACACCACGGCTCTTTCTGAGAAAAAGCAAGCACGGAGGACGAGAACCGCTTTTGCCCTGCGTAGCGTTCCGGGCAGCGGGTAGAACCAGGCAGAGAATTCCCGGCTAGCAGCTTCCCTGTGGCGGGGAAGTGCAAACGTACACGTTTTCGGCCGAAAACGCGTTTTCCGGCGAAAACGCACACCACGGCTCTTTCTGAGAAAAAGCAAGCACGGAGGACGAGAACCGCTTTTGCCCTGCGTAGCGTTCCGGGCAGCGGGTAGAACCAGGCAGAGAATTCCCGGCTAGCAGCTTCCCTGTGGCGGGGAAGTGCAAACGTACACGTTTTCGGCCGAAAACGCGTTTTCCGGCGAAAACGCACACCACGGCTCTTTCTGAGAAAAAGCAAGCACGGAGGACGAGAACCGCTTTTGCCCTGCGTAGCGTTCCGGGCAGCGGGTAGAACCAGGCAGAGAATTCCCGGCTAGCAGCTTCCCTGTGGCGGGGAAGTGCAAACGTACACGTTTTCGGCCGAAAACGCGTTTTCCGGCGAAAACGCACACCACGGCTCTTTCTGAGAAAAAGCAAGCACGGAGGACGAGAACCGCTTTTGCCCTGCGTAGCGTTCCGGGCAGCGGGTAGAACCAGGCAGAGAATTCCCGGCTAGCAGCTTCCCTGTGGCGGGGAAGTGCAAACGTACACGTTTTCGGCCGAAAACGCGTTTTCCGGCGAAAACGCACACCACGGCTCTTTCTGAGAAAAAGCAAGCACGGAGGACGAGAACCGCTTTTGCCCTGCGTAGCGTTCCGGGCAGCGGGTAGAACCAGGCAGAGAATTCCCGGCTAGCAGCTTCCCTGTGGCGGGGAAGTGCAAACGTACACGTTTTCGGCCGAAAACGCGTTTTCCGGCGAAAACGCACACCACGGCTCTTTCTGAGAAAAAGCAAGCACGGAGGACGAGAACCGCTTTTGCCCTGCGTAGCGTTCCGGGCAGCGGGTAGAACCAGGCAGAGAATTCCCGGCTAGCAGCTTCCCTGTGGCGGGGAAGTGCAAACGTACACGTTTTCGGCCGAAAACGCGTTTTCCGGCGAAAACGCACACCACGGCTCTTTCTGAGAAAAAGCAAGCACGGAGGACGAGAACCGCTTTTGCCCTGCGTAGCGTTCCGGGCAGCGGGTAGAACCAGGCAGAGAATTCCCGGCTAGCAGCTTCCCTGTGGCGGGGAAGTGCAAACGTACACGTTTTCGGCCGAAAACGCGTTTTCCGGCGAAAACGCACACCACGGCTCTTTCTGAGAAAAAGCAAGCACGGAGGACGAGAACCGCTTTTGCCCTGCGTAGCGTTCCGGGCAGCGGGTAGAACCAGGCAGAGAATTCCCGGCTAGCAGCTTCCCTGTGGCGGGGAAGTGCAAACGTACACGTTTTCGGCCGAAAACGCGTTTTCCGGCGAAAACGCACACCACGGCTCTTTCTGAGAAAAAGCAAGCACGGAGGACGAGAACCGCTTTTGCCCTGCGTAGCGTTCCGGGCAGCGGGTAGAACCAGGCAGAGAATTCCCGGCTAGCAGCTTCCCTGTGGCGGGGAAGTGCAAACGTACACGTTTTCGGCCGAAAACGCGTTTTCCGGCGAAAACGCACACCACGGCTCTTTCTGAGAAAAAGCAAGCACGGAGGACGAGAACCGCTTTTGCCCTGCGTAGCGTTCCGGGCAGCGGGTAGAACCAGGCAGAGAATTCCCGGCTAGCAGCTTCCCTGTGGCGGGGAAGTGCAAACGTACACGTTTTCGGCCGAAAACGCGTTTTCCGGCCAAAACGCACACCACGGCTCTTTCTGAGAAAAAGCAAGCACGGAGGACGAGAACCGCTTTTGCCCTGCGTAGCGTTCCGGGCAGCGGGTAGAACCAGGCAGAGAATTCCCGGCTAGCAGCTTCCCTGTGGCGGGGAAGTGCAAACGTACACGTTTTCGGCCGAAAACGCGTTTTCCGGCGAAAACGCACACCACGGCTCTTTCTGAGAAAAAGCAAGCACGGAGGACGAGAACCGCTTTTGCCCTGCGTAGCGTTCCGGGCAGCGGGTAGAACCAGGCAGAGAATTCCCGGCTAGCAGCTTCCCTGTGGCGGGGAAGTGCAAACGTACACGTTTTCGGCCGAAAACGCGTTTTCCGGCGAAAACGCACACCACGGCTCTTTCTGAGAAAAAGCAAGCACGGAGGACGAGAACCGCTTTTGCCCTGCGTAGCGTTCCGGGCAGCGGGTAGAACCAGGCAGAGAATTCCCGGCTAGCAGCTTCCCTGTGGCGGGGAAGTGCAAACGTACACGTTTTCGGCCGAAAACGCGTTTTCCGGCGAAAACGCACACCACGGCTCTTTCTGAGAAAAAGCAAGCACGGAGGACGAGAACCGCTTTTGCCCTGCGTAGCGTTCCGGGCAGCGGGTAGAACCAGGCAGAGAATTCCCGGCTAGCAGCTTCCCTGTGGCGGGGAAGTGCAAACGTACACGTTTTCGGCCGAAAACGCGTTTTCCGGCGAAAACGCACACCACGGCTCTTTCTGAGAAAAAGCAAGCACGGAGGACGAGAACCGCTTTTGCCCTGCGTAGCGTTCCGGGCAGCGGGTAGAACCAGGCAGAGAATTCCCGGCTAGCAGCTTCCCTGTGGCGGGGAAGTGCAAACGTACACGTTTTCGGCCGAAAACGCGTTTTCCGGCGAAAACGCACACCACGGCTCTTTCTGAGAAAAAGCAAGCACGGAGGACGAGAACCGCTTTTGCCCTGCGTAGCGTTCCGGGCAGCGGGTAGAACCAGGCAGAGAATTCCCGGCTAGCAGCTTCCCTGTGGCGGGGAAGTGCAAACGTACACGTTTTCGGCCGAAAACGCGTTTTCCGGCCAAAACGCACACCACGGCTCTTTCTGAGAAAAAGCAAGCACGGAGGACGAGAACCGCTTTTGCCCTGCGTAGCGTTCCGGGCAGCGGGTAGAACCAGGCAGAGAATTCCCGGCTAGCAGCTTCCCTGTGGCGGGGAAGTGCAAACGTACACGTTTTCGGCCGAAAACGCGTTTTCCGGCGAAAGCGCACACCACGGCTCTTTCTGAGAAAAAGCAAGCACGGAGGACGAGAACCGCTTTTGCCCTGCGTAGCGTTCCGGGCAGCGGGTAGAACCAGGCAGAGAATTCCCGGCTAGCAGCTTCCCTGTGGCGGGGAAGTGCAAACGTACACGTTTTCGGCCGAAAACGCGTTTTCCGGCGAAAACGCACACCACGGCTCTTTCTGAGAAAAAGCAAGCACGGAGGACGAGAACCGCTTTTGCCCTGCGTAGCGTTCCGGGCAGCGGGTAGAACCAGGCAGAGAATTCCCGGCTAGCAGCTTCCCTGTGGCGGGGAAGTGCAAACGTACACGTTTTCGGCCGAAAACGCGTTTTCCGGCGAAAACGCACACCACGGCTCTTTCTGAGAAAAAGCAAGCACGGAGGACGAGAACCGCTTTTGCCCTGCGTAGCGTTCCGGGCAGCGGGTAGAACCAGGCAGAGAATTCCCGGCTAGCAGCTTCCCTGTGGCGGGGAAGTGCAAACGTACACGTTTTCGGCCGAAAACGCGTTTTCCGGCGAAAACGCACACCACGGCTCTTTCTGAGAAAAAGCAAGCACGGAGGACGAGAACCGCTTTTGCCCTGCGTAGCGTTCCGGGCAGCGGGTAGAACCAGGCAGAGAATTCCCGGCTAGCAGCTTCCCTGTGGCGGGGAAGTGCAAACGTACACGTTTTCGGCCGAAAACGCGTTTTCCGGCGAAAACGCACACCACGGCTCTTTCTGAGAAAAAGCAAGCACGGAGGACGAGAACCGCTTTTGCCCTGCGTAGCGTTCCGGGCAGCGGGTAGAACCAGGCAGAGAATTCCCGGCTAGCAGCTTCCCTGTGGCGGGGAAGTGCAAACGTACACGTTTTCGGCCGAAAACGCGTTTTCCAGCGAAAACGCACACCGCGGCTCTTTCTGAGAAAAAGCAAGCACGGAGGACGAGAACCGCTTTTGCCCTGCGTAGCGTTCCGGGCAGCGGGTAGAACCAGGCAGAGAATTCCCGGCTAGCAGCTTCCCTGTGGCGGGGAAGTGCAAACGTACACGTTTTCGGCCGAAAACGCGTTTTCCGGCGAAAACGCACACCACGGCTCTTTCTGAGAAAAAGCAAGCACGGAGGACGAGAACCGCTTTTGCCCTGCGTAGCGTTCCGGGCAGCGGGTAGAACCAGGCAGAGAATTCCCGGCTAGCAGCTTCCCTGTGGCGGGGAAGTGCAAACGTACACGTTTTCGGCCGAAAACGCGTTTTCCGGCGAAAACGCACACCGCGGCTCTTTCTGAGAAAAAGCAAGCACGGAGGACGAGAACCGCTTTTGCCCTGCGTAGCGTTCCGGGCAGCGGGTAGAACCAGGCAGAGAATTCCCGGCTAGCAGCTTCCCTGTGGCGGGGAAGTGCAAACGTACACGTTTTCGGCCGAAAACGCGTTTTCCGGCGAAAACGCACACCGCGGCTCTTTCTGAGAAAAAGCAAGCACGGAGGACGAGAACCGCTTTTGCCCTGCGTAGCGTTCCGGGCAGCGGGTAGAACCAGGCAGAGAATTCCCGGCTAGCAGCTTCCCTGTGGCGGGGAAGTGCAAACGTACACGTTTTCGGCCGAAAACGCGTTTTCCGGCGAAAGCGCACACCACGGCTCTTTCTGAGAAAAAGCAAGCACGGAGGACGAGAACCGCTTTTGCCCTGCGTAGCGTTCCGGGCAGCGGGTAGAACCAGGCAGAGAATTCCCGGCTAGCAGCTTCCCTGTGGCGGGGAAGTGCAAACGTACACGTTTTCGGCCGAAAACGCGTTTGCCGGCCAAAACGCACACCACGGCTCTTTCTGAGAAAAAGCAAGCACGGAGGACGAGAACCGCTTTTGCCCTGCGTAGCGTTCCGGGCAGCGGGTAGAACCAGGCAGAGAATTCCCGGCTAGCAGCTTCCCTGTGGCGGGGAAGTGCAAACGTACACGTTTTCGGCCGAAAACGCGTTTTCCGGCCAAAACGCACACCACGGCTCTTTCTGAGAAAAAGCAAGCACGGAGGACGAGAACCGCTTTTGCCCTGCGTAGCGTTCCGGGCAGCGGGTAGAACCAGGCAGAGAATTCCCGGCTAGCAGCTTCCCTGTGGCGGGGAAGTGCAAACGTACACGTTTTCGGCCGAAAACGCGTTTTCCGGCGAAAACGCACACCACGGCTCTTTCTGAGAAAAAGCAAGCACGGAGGACGAGAACCGCCTTTGCCCTGCGTAGCGTTCCGGGCAGCGGGTAGAACCAGGCAGAGAATTCCCGGCTAGCAGCTTCCCTGTGGCGGGGAAGTGCAAACGTACACGTTTTCGGCCGAAAACGCGTTTTCCGGCGAAAACGCACACCACGGCTCTTTCTGAGAAAAAGCAAGCACGGAGGACGAGAACCGCTTTTGCCCTGCGTAGCGTTCCGGGCAGCGGGTAGAACCAGGCAGAGAATTCCCGGCTAGCAGCTTCCCTGTGGCGGGGAAGTGCAAACGTACACGTTTTCGGCCGAAAACGCGTTTTCCGGCGAAAACGCACACCACGGCTCTTTCTGAGAAAAAGCAAGCACGGAGGACGAGAACCGCTTTTGCCCTGCGTAGCGTTCCGGGCAGCGGGTAGAACCAGGCAGAGAATTCCCGGCTAGCAGCTTCCCTGTGGCGGGGAAGTGCAAACGTACACGTTTTCGGCCGAAAACGCGTTTTCCGGCCAAAACGCACACCACGGCTCTTTCTGAGAAAAAGCAAGCACGGAGGACGAGAACCGCTTTTGCCCTGCGTAGCGTTCCGGGCAGCGGGTAGAACCAGGCAGAGAATTCCCGGCTAGCAGCTTCCCTGTGGCGGGGAAGTGCAAACGTACACGTTTTCGGCCGAAAACGCGTTTTCCGGCCAAAACGCACACCACGGCTCTTTCTGAGAAAAAGCAAGCACGGAGGACGAGAACCGCCTTTGCCCTGCGTAGCGTTCCGGGCAGCGGGTAGAACCAGGCAGAGAATTCCCGGCTAGCAGCTTCCCTGTGGCGGGGAAGTGCAAACGTACACGTTTTCGGCCGAAAACGCGTTTTCCGGCGAAAACGCACACCACGGCTCTTTCTGAGAAAAAGCAAGCACGGAGGACGAGAACCGCTTTTGCCCTGCGTAGCGTTCCGGGCAGCGGGTAGAACCAGGCAGAGAATTCCCGGCTAGCAGCTTCCCTGTGGCGGGGAAGTGCAAACGTACACGTTTTCGGCCGAAAACGCGTTTTCCGGCGAAATCGCACACCACGGCTCTTTCTGAGAAAAAGCAAGCACGGAGGACGAGAACCGCTTTTGCCCTGCGTAGCGTTCCGGGCAGCGGGTAGAACCAGGCAGAGAATTCCCGGCTAGCAGCTTCCCTGTGGCGGGGAAGTGCAAACGTACACGTTTTCGGCCGAAAACGCGTTTTCCGGCGAAATCGCACACCACGGCTCTTTCGGAGAAAAAGCAAGCACGGAGGACGAGAACCGCTTTTGCCCTGCGTAGCGTTCCGGGCAGCGGGTAGAACCAGGCAGAGAATTCCCGGCTAGCAGCTTCCCTGTGGCGGGGAAGTGCAAACGTACACGTTTTCGGCCGAAAACGCGTTTTCCGGCGAAAACGCACACCACGGCTCTTTCTGAGAAAAAGCAAGCACGGAGGACGAGAACCGCTTTTGCCCTGCGTAGCGTTCCGGGCAGCGGGTAGAACCAGGCAGAGAATTCCCGGCTAGCAGCTTCCCTGTGGCGGGGAAGTGCAAACGTACACGTTTTCGGCCGAAAACGCGTTTTCCGGCGAAAACGCACACCACGGCTCTTTCTGAGAAAAAGCAAGCACGGAGGACGAGAACCGCTTTTGCCCTGCGTAGCGTTCCGGGCAGCGGGTAGAACCAGGCAGAGAATTCCCGGCTAGCAGCTTCCCTGTGGCGGGGAAGTGCAAACGTACACGTTTTCGGCCGAAAACGCGTTTTCCGGCGAAAACGCACACCACGGCTCTTTCTGAGAAAAAGCAAGCACGGAGGACGAGAACCGCTTTTGCCCTGCGTAGCGTTCCGGGCAGCGGGTAGAACCAGGCAGAGAATTCCCGGCTAGCAGCTTCCCTGTGGCGGGGAAGTGCAAACGTACACGTTTTCGGCCGAAAACGCGTTTTCCGGCCAAAACGCACACCACGGCTCTTTCTGAGAAAAAGCAAGCACGGAGGACGAGAACCGCTTTTGCCCTGCGTAGCGTTCCGGGCAGCGGGTAGAACCAGGCAGAGAATTCCCGGCTAGCAGCTTCCCTGTGGCGGGGAAGTGCAAACGTACACGTTTTCGGCCGAAAACGCGTTTTCCGGCGAAAACGCACACCACGGCTCTTTCTGAGAAAAAGCAAGCACGGAGGACGAGAACCGCTTTTGCCCTGCGTAGCGTTCCGGGCAGCGGGTAGAACCAGGCAGAGAATTCCCGGCTAGCAGCTTCCCTGTGGCGGGGAAGTGCAAACGTACACGTTTTCGGCCGAAAACGCGTTTTCCGGCGAAAACGCACACCACGGCTCTTTCTGAGAAAAAGCAAGCACGGAGGACGAGAACCGCTTTTGCCCTGCGTAGCGTTCCGGGCAGCGGGTAGAACCAGGCAGAGAATTCCCGGCTAGCAGCTTCCCTGTGGCGGGGAAGTGCAAACGTACACGTTTTCGGCCGAAAACGCGTTTTCCGGCGAAAACGCACACCACGGCTCTTTCTGAGAAAAAGCAAGCACGGAGGACGAGAACCGCTTTTGCCCTGCGTAGCGTTCCGGGCAGCGGGTAGAACCAGGCAGAGAATTCCCGGCTAGCAGCTTCCCTGTGGCGGGGAAGTGCAAACGTACACGTTTTCGGCCGAAAACGCGTTTTCCGGCGAAAACGCACACCACGGCTCTTTCTGAGAAAAAGCAAGCACGGAGGACGAGAACCGCTTTTGCCCTGCGTAGCGTTCCGGGCAGCGGGTAGAACCAGGCAGAGAATTCCCGGCTAGCAGCTTCCCTGTGGCGGGGAAGTGCAAACGTACACGTTTTCGGCCGAAAACGCGTTTTCCGGCGAAAACGCACACCACGGCTCTTTCTGAGAAAAAGCAAGCACGGAGGACGAGAACCGCTTTTGCCCTGCGTAGCGTTCCGGGCAGCGGGTAGAACCAGGCAGAGAATTCCCGGCTAGCAGCTTCCCTGTGGCGGGGAAGTGCAAACGTACACGTTTTCGGCCGAAAACGCGTTTTCCGGCGAAAACGCACACCACGGCTCTTTCTGAGAAAAAGCAAGCACGGAGGACGAGAACCGCTTTTGCCCTGCGTAGCGTTCCGGGCAGCGGGTAGAACCAGGCAGAGAATTCCCGGCTAGCAGCTTCCCTGTGGCGGGGAAGTGCAAACGTACACGTTTTCGGCCGAAAACGCGTTTTCCGGCGAAAACGCACACCACGGCTCTTTCTGAGAAAAAGCAAGCACGGAGGACGAGAACCGCTTTTGCCCTGCGTAGCGTTCCGGGCAGCGGGTAGAACCAGGCAGAGAATTCCCGGCTAGCAGCTTCCCTGTGGCGGGGAAGTGCAAACGTACACGTTTTCGGCCGAAAACGCGTTTTCCGGCGAAAACGCACACCACGGCTCTTTCTGAGAAAAAGCAAGCACGGAGGACGAGAACCGCTTTTGCCCTGCGTAGCGTTCCGGGCAGCGGGTAGAACCAGGCAGAGAATTCCCGGCTAGCAGCTTCCCTGTGGCGGGGAAGTGCAAACGTACACGTTTTCGGCCGAAAACGCGTTTTCCGGCGAAAACGCACACCACGGCTCTTTCTGAGAAAAAGCAAGCACGGAGGACGAGAACCGCTTTTGCCCTGCGTAGCGTTCCGGGCAGCGGGTAGAAAGGCAGAGAATTCCCCGGCTAGCAGCTTCCCTGTGGCGGGGAAGTGCAAACGTACACGTTTTCGGCCGAAAACGCGTTTTCCGGCGAAAACGCACACCACGGCTCTTTCTGAGAAAAAGCAAGCACGGAGGACGAGAACCGCTTTTGCCCTGCGTAGCGTTCCGGGCAGCGGGTAGAACCAGGCAGAGAATTCCCGGCTAGCAGCTTCCCTGTGGCGGGGAAGTGCAAACGTACACGTTTTCGGCCGAAAACGCGTTTTCCGGCGAACGCACACCACGGCTCTTTCTGAGAAAAAGCAAGCACGGAGGACGAGAACCGCTTTTGCCCTGCGTAGCGTTCCGGGCAGCGGGTAGAACCAGGCAGAGAATTCCCGGCTAGCAGCTTCCCTGTGGCGGGGAAGTGCAAACGTACACGTTTTCGGCCGAAAACGCGTTTTCCGCGAAAACGCACACCACGGCTCTTTCTGAGAAAAAGCAAGCACGGAGGACGAGAACCGCTTTTGCCCTGCGTAGCGTTCCGGGCAGCGGGTAGAACCAGGCAGAGAATTCCCGGCTAGCAGCTTCCCTGTGGCGGGGAAGTGCAAACGTACACGTTTTCGGCCGAAAACGCGTTTTCCGGCGAAAACGCACACCACGGCTCTTTCTGAGAAAAAGCAAGCACGGAGGGCGAGAACCGCTTTTGCCCTGCGTAGCGTTCCGGGCAGCGGGTAGAACCAGGCAGAGAATTCCCGGCTAGCAGCTTCCTGTGGCGGGGAAGTGCAAACGTACACGTTTTCGGCCGAAAACGCGTTTTCCGGCGAAAGCGCACACCACGGCTCTTTCTGAGAAAAAGCAAGCACGGAGGACGAGAACCGCTTTTGCCCTGCGTAGCGTTCCGGGCAGCGGGTAGAACCAGGCAGAGAATTCCCGGCTAGCAGCTTCCCTGTGGCGGGGAAGTGCAAACGTACACGTTTTCGGCCGAAAACGCGTTTTCCGGCGAAAACGCACACCACGGCTCTTTCTGAGAAAAAGCAAGCACGGAGGACGAGAACCGCTTTTGCCCTGCGTAGCGTTCCGGGCAGCGGGTAGAACCAGGCAGAGAATTCCCGGCTAGCAGCTTCCCTGTGGCGGGGAAGTGCAAACGTACACGTTTTCGGCCGAAAACGCGTTTTCCGGCGAAAACGCACACCACGGCTCTTTCTGAGAAAAAGCAAGCACGGAGGACGAGAACCGCTTTTGCCCTGCGTAGCGTTCCGGGCAGCGGGTAGAACCAGGCAGAGAATTCCCGGCTAGCAGCTTCCCTGTGGCGGGGAAGTGCAAACGTACACGTTTTCGGCCGAAAACGCGTTTTCCGGCGAAAACGCACACCACGGCTCTTTCTGAGAAAAAGCAAGCACGGAGGACGAGAACCGCTTTTGCCCTGCGTAGCGTTCCGGGCAGCGGGTAGAACCAGGCAGAGAATTCCCGGCTAGCAGCTTCCCTGTGGCGGGGAAGTGCAAACGTACACGTTTTCGGCCGAAAACGCGTTTTCCGGCGAAAACGCACACCACGGCTCTTTCTGAGAAAAAGCAAGCACGGAGGACGAGAACCGCTTTTGCCCTGCGTAGCGTTCCGGGCAGCGGGTAGAACCAGGCAGAGAATTCCCGGCTAGCAGCTTCCCTGTGGCGGGGAAGTGCAAACGTACACGTTTTCGGCCGAAAACGCGTTTTCCGGCGAAAACGCACACCACGGCTCTTTCTGAGAAAAAGCAAGCACGGAGGACGAGAACCGCTTTTGCCCTGCGTAGCGTTCCGGGCAGCGGGTAGAACCAGGCAGAGAATTCCCGGCTAGCAGCTTCCCTGTGGCGGGGAAGTGCAAACGTACACGTTTTCGGCCGAAAACGCGTTTTCCGGCGAAAACGCACACCACGGCTCTTTCTGAGAAAAAGCAAGCACGGAGGACGAGAACCGCTTTTGCCCTGCGTAGCGTTCCGGGCAGCGGGTAGAACCAGGCAGAGAATTCCCGGCTAGCAGCTTCCCTGTGGCGGGGAAGTGCAAACGTACACGTTTTCGGCCGAAAACGCGTTTTCCGGCGAAAACGCACACCACGGCTCTTTCTGAGAAAAAGCAAGCACGGAGGACGAGAACCGCTTTTGCCCTGCGTAGCGTTCCGGGCAGCGGGTAGAACCAGGCAGAGAATTCCCGGCTAGCAGCTTCCCTGTGGCGGGGAAGTGCAAACGTACACGTTTTCGGCCGAAAACGCGTTTTCCGGCGAAAACGCACACCACGGCTCTTTCTGAGAAAAAGCAAGCACGGAGGACGAGAACCGCTTTTGCCCTGCGTAGCGTTCCGGGCAGCGGGTAGAACCAGGCAGAGAATTCCCGGCTAGCAGCTTCCCTGTGGCGGGGAAGTGCAAACGTACACGTTTTCGGCCGAAAACGCGTTTTCCGGCGAAAACGCACACCACGGCTCTTTCTGAGAAAAAGCAAGCACGGAGGACGAGAACCGCTTTTGCCCTGCGTAGCGTTCCGGGCAGCGGGTAGAACCAGGCAGAGAATTCCCGGCTAGCAGCTTCCCTGTGGCGGGGAAGTGCAAACGTACACGTTTTCGGCCGAAAACGCGTTTTCCGGCGAAAACGCACACCACGGCTCTTTCTGAGAAAAAGCAAGCACGGAGGACGAGAACCGCTTTTGCCCTGCGTAGCGTTCCGGGCAGCGGGTAGAACCAGGCAGAGAATTCCCGGCTAGCAGCTTCCCTGTGGCGGGGAAGTGCAAACGTACACGTTTTCGGCCGAAAACGCGTTTTCCGGCGAAAACGCACACCACGGCTCTTTCTGAGAAAAAGCAAGCACGGAGGACGAGAACCGCTTTTGCCCTGCGTAGCGTTCCGGGCAGCGGGTAGAACCAGGCAGAGAATTCCCGGCTAGCAGCTTCCCTGTGGCGGGGAAGTGCAAACGTACACGTTTTCGGCCGAAAACGCGTTTTCCGGCGAAAACGCACACCACGGCTCTTTCTGAGAAAAAGCAAGCACGGAGGACGAGAACCGCTTTTGCCCTGCGTAGCGTTCCGGGCAGCGGGTAGAACCAGGCAGAGAATTCCCGGCTAGCAGCTTCCCTGTGGCGGGGAAGTGCAAACGTACACGTTTTCGGCCGAAAACGCGTTTTCCGGCGAAAACGCACACCACGGCTCTTTCTGAGAAAAAGCAAGCACGGAGGACGAGAACCGCTTTTGCCCTGCGTAGCGTTCCGGGCAGCGGGTAGAACCAGGCAGAGAATTCCCGGCTAGCAGCTTCCCTGTGGCGGGGAAGTGCAAACGTACACGTTTTCGGCCGAAAACGCGTTTTCCGGCGAAAACGCACACCACGGCTCTTTCTGAGAAAAAGCAAGCACGGAGGACGAGAACCGCTTTTGCCCTGCGTAGCGTTCCGGGCAGCGGGTAGAACCAGGCAGAGAATTCCCGGCTAGCAGCTTCCCTGTGGCGGGGAAGTGCAAACGTACACGTTTTCGGCCGAAAACGCGTTTTCCGGCGAAAACGCACACCACGGCTCTTTCTGAGAAAAAGCAAGCACGGAGGACGAGAACCGCTTTTGCCCTGCGTAGCGTTCCGGGCAGCGGGTAGAACCAGGCAGAGAATTCCCGGCTAGCAGCTTCCCTGTGGCGGGGAAGTGCAAACGTACACGTTTTCGGCCGAAAACGCGTTTTCCGGCGAAAACGCACACCACGGCTCTTTCTGAGAAAAAGCAAGCACGGAGGACGAGAACCGCTTTTGCCCTGCGTAGCGTTCCGGGCAGCGGGTAGAACCAGGCAGAGAATTCCCGGCTAGCAGCTTCCCTGTGGCGGGGAAGTGCAAACGTACACGTTTTCGGCCGAAAACGCGTTTTCCGGCGAAAACGCACACCACGGCTCTTTCTGAGAAAAAGCAAGCACGGAGGACGAGAACCGCTTTTGCCCTGCGTAGCGTTCCGGGCAGCGGGTAGAACCAGGCAGAGAATTCCCGGCTAGCAGCTTCCCTGTGGCGGGGAAGTGCAAACGTACACGTTTTCGGCCGAAAACGCGTTTTCCGGCGAAAACGCACACCACGGCTCTTTCTGAGAAAAAGCAAGCACGGAGGACGAGAACCGCTTTTGCCCTGCGTAGCGTTCCGGGCAGCGGGTAGAACCAGGCAGAGAATTCCCGGCTAGCAGCTTCCCTGTGGCGGGGAAGTGCAAACGTACACTGTTTTCGGCCGAAAACGCGTTTTCCGGCGAAAACGCACACCACGGCTCTTTCTGAGAAAAAGCAAGCACGGAGGACGAGAACCGCTTTTGCCCTGCGTAGCGTTCCGGGCAGCGGGTAGAACCAGGCAGAGAATTCCCGGCTAGCAGCTTCCCTGTGGCGGGGAAGTGCAAACGTACACGTTTTCGGCCGAAAACGCGTTTTCCGGCGAAAACGCACACCACGGCTCTTTCTGAGAAAAAGCAAGCACGGAGGACGAGAACCGCTTTTGCCCTGCGTAGCGTTCCGGGCAGCGGGTAGAACCAGGCAGAGAATTCCCGGCTAGCAGCTTCCCTGTGGCGGGGAAGTGCAAACGTACACGTTTTCGGCCGAAAACGCGTTTTCCGGCGAAAACGCACACCACGGCTCTTTCTGAGAAAAAGCAAGCACGGAGGACGAGAACCGCTTTTGCCCTGCGTAGCGTTCCGGGCAGCGGGTAGAACCAGGCAGAGAATTCCCGGCTAGCAGCTTCCCTGTGGCGGGGAAGTGCAAACGTACACGTTTTCGGCCGAAAACGCGTTTTCCGGCGAAAACGCACACCACGGCTCTTTCTGAGAAAAAGCAAGCACGGAGGACGAGAACCGCTTTTGCCCTGCGTAGCGTTCCGGGCAGCGGGTAGAACCAGGCAGAGAATTCCCGGCTAGCAGCTTCCCTGTGGCGGGGAAGTGCAAACGTACACGTTTTCGGCCGAAAACGCGTTTTCCGGCGAAAACGCACACCACGGCTCTTTCTGAGAAAAAGCAAGCACGGAGGACGAGAACCGCTTTTGCCCTGCGTAGCGTTCCGGGCAGCGGGTAGAACCAGGCAGAGAATTCCCGGCTAGCAGCTTCCCTGTGGCGGGGAAGTGCAAACGTACACGTTTTCGGCCGAAAACGCGTTTTCCGGCGAAAACGCACACCACGGCTCTTTCTGAGAAAAAGCAAGCACGGAGGACGAGAACCGCTTTTGCCCTGCGTAGCGTTCCGGGCAGCGGGTAGAACCAGGCAGAGAATTCCCGGCTAGCAGCTTCCCTGTGGCGGGGAAGTGCAAACGTACACGTTTTCGGCCGAAAACGCGTTTTCCGGCGAAAACGCACACCACGGCTCTTTCTGAGAAAAAGCAAGCACGGAGGACGAGAACCGCTTTTGCCCTGCGTAGCGTTCCGGGCAGCGGGTAGAACCAGGCAGAGAATTCCCGGCTAGCAGCTTCCCTGTGGCGGGGAAGTGCAAACGTACACGTTTTCGGCCGAAAACGCGTTTTCCGGCGAAAACGCACACCACGGCTCTTTCTGAGAAAAAGCAAGCACGGAGGACGAGAACCGCTTTTGCCCTGCGTAGCGTTCCGGGCAGCGGGTAGAACCAGGCAGAGAATTCCCGGCTAGCAGCTTCCCTGTGGCGGGGAAGTGCAAACGTACACGTTTTCGGCCGAAAACGCGTTTTCCGGCGAAAACGCACACCACGGCTCTTTCTGAGAAAAAGCAAGCACGGAGGACGAGAACCGCTTTTGCCCTGCGTAGCGTTCCGGGCAGCGGGTAGAACCAGGCAGAGAATTCCCGGCTAGCAGCTTCCCTGTGGCGGGGAAGTGCAAACGTACACGTTTTCGGCCGAAAACGCGTTTTCCGGCGAAAACGCACACCACGGCTCTTTCTGAGAAAAAGCAAGCACGGAGGACGAGAACCGCTTTTGCCCTGCGTAGCGTTCCGGGCAGCGGGTAGAACCAGGCAGAGAATTCCCGGCTAGCAGCTTCCCTGTGGCGGGGAAGTGCAAACGTACACGTTTTCGGCCGAAAACGCGTTTTCCGGCGAAAACGCACACCACGGCTCTTTCTGAGAAAAAGCAAGCACGGAGGACGAGAACCGCTTTTGCCCTGCGTAGCGTTCCGGGCAGCGGGTAGAACCAGGCAGAGAATTCCCGGCTAGCAGCTTCCCTGTGGCGGGGAAGTGCAAACGTACACGTTTTCGGCCGAAAACGCGTTTTCCGGCGAAAACGCACACCACGGCTCTTTCTGAGAAAAAGCAAGCACGGAGGACGAGAACCGCTTTTGCCCTGCGTAGCGTTCCGGGCAGCGGGTAGAACCAGGCAGAGAATTCCCGGCTAGCAGCTTCCCTGTGGCGGGGAAGTGCAAACGTACACGTTTTCGCCGAAAACGCGTTTTCCGGCGAAAACGCACACCACGGCTCTTTCTGAGAAAAAGCAAGCACGGAGGACGAGAACCGCTTTTGCCCTGCGTAGCGTTCCGGGCAGCGGGTAGAACCAGGCAGAGAATTCCCGGCTAGCAGCTTCCCTGTGGCGGGGAAGTGCAAACGTACACGTTTTCGGCCGAAAACGCGTTTTCCGGCGAAAACGCACACCACGGCTCTTTCTGAGAAAAAGCAAGCACGGAGGACGAGAACCGCTTTTGCCCTGCGTAGCGTTCCGGGCAGCGGGTAGAACCAGGCAGAGAATTCCCGGCTAGCAGCTTCCCTGTGGCGGGGAAGTGCAAACGTACACGTTTTCGGCCGAAAACGCGTTTTCCGGCGAAAACGCACACCACGGCTCTTTCTGAGAAAAAGCAAGCACGGAGGACGAGAACCGCTTTTGCCCTGCGTAGCGTTCCGGGCAGCGGGTAGAACCAGGCAGAGAATTCCCGGCTAGCAGCTTCCCTGTGGCGGGGAAGTGCAAACGTACACGTTTTCGGCCGAAAACGCGTTTTCCGGCGAAAACGCACACCACGGCTCTTTCTGAGAAAAAGCAAGCACGGAGGACGAGAACCGCTTTTGCCCTGCGTAGCGTTCCGGGCAGCGGGTAGAACCAGGCAGAGAATTCCCGGCTAGCAGCTTCCCTGTGGCGGGGAAGTGCAAACGTACACGTTTTCGGCCGAAAACGCGTTTTCCGGCGAAAACGCACACCACGGCTCTTTCTGAGAAAAAGCAAGCACGGAGGACGAGAACCGCTTTTGCCCTGCGTAGCGTTCCGGGCAGCGGGTAGAACCAGGCAGAGAATTCCCGGCTAGCAGCTTCCCTGTGGCGGGGAAGTGCAAACGTACACGTTTTCGGCCGAAAACGCGTTTTCCGGCGAAAACGCACACCACGGCTCTTTCTGAGAAAAAGCAAGCACGGAGGACGAGAACCGCTTTTGCCCTGCGTAGCGTTCCGGGCAGCGGGTAGAACCAGGCAGAGAATTCCCGGCTAGCAGCTTCCCTGTGGCGGGGAAGTGCAAACGTACACGTTTTCGGCCGAAAACGCGTTTTCCGGCGAAAACGCACACCACGGCTCTTTCTGAGAAAAAGCAAGCACGGAGGACGAGAACCGCTTTTGCCCTGCGTAGCGTTCCGGGCAGCGGGTAGAACCAGGCAGAGAATTCCCGGCTAGCAGCTTCCCTGTGGCGGGGAAGTGCAAACGTACACGTTTTCGGCCGAAAACGCGTTTTCCGGCGAAAACGCACACCACGGCTCTTTCTGAGAAAAAGCAAGCACGGAGGACGAGAACCGCTTTTGCCCTGCGTAGCGTTCCGGGCAGCGGGTAGAACCAGGCAGAGAATTCCCGGCTAGCAGCTTCCCTGTGGCGGGGAAGTGCAAACGTACACGTTTTCGGCCGAAAACGCGTTTTCCGGCGAAAACGCACACCACGGCTCTTTCTGAGAAAAAGCAAGCACGGAGGACGAGAACCGCTTTTGCCCTGCGTAGCGTTCCGGGCAGCGGGTAGAACCAGGCAGAGAATTCCCGGCTAGCAGCTTCCCTGTGGCGGGGAAGTGCAAACGTACACGTTTTCGGCCGAAAACGCGTTTTCCGGCGAAAACGCACACCACGGCTCTTTCTGAGAAAAAGCAAGCACGGAGGACGAGAACCGCTTTTGCCCTGCGTAGCGTTCCGGGCAGCGGGTAGAACCAGGCAGAGAATTCCCGGCTAGCAGCTTCCCTGTGGCGGGGAAGTGCAAACGTACACGTTTTCGGCCGAAAACGCGTTTTCCGGCGAAAACGCACACCACGGCTCTTTCTGAGAAAAAGCAAGCACGGAGGACGAGAACCGCTTTTGCCCTGCGTAGCGTTCCGGGCAGCGGGTAGAACCAGGCAGAGAATTCCCGGCTAGCAGCTTCCCTGTGGCGGGGAAGTGCAAACGTACACGTTTTCGGCCGAAAACGCGTTTTCCGGCGAAAACGCACACCACGGCTCTTTCTGAGAAAAAGCAAGCACGGAGGACGAGAACCGCTTTTGCCCTGCGTAGCGTTCCGGGCAGCGGGTAGAACCAGGCAGAGAATTCCCGGCTAGCAGCTTCCCTGTGGCGGGGAAGTGCAAACGTACACGTTTTCGGCCGAAAACGCGTTTTCCGGCGAAAACGCACACCACGGCTCTTTCTGAGAAAAAGCAAGCACGGAGGACGAGAACCGCTTTTGCCCTGCGTAGCGTTCCGGGCAGCGGGTAGAACCAGGCAGAGAATTCCCGGCTAGCAGCTTCCCTGTGGCGGGGAAGTGCAAACGTACACGTTTTCGGCCGAAAACGCGTTTTCCGGCGAAAACGCACACCACGGCTCTTTCTGAGAAAAAGCAAGCACGGAGGACGAGAACCGCTTTTGCCCTGCGTAGCGTTCCGGGCAGCGGGTAGAACCAGGCAGAGAATTCCCGGCTAGCAGCTTCCCTGTGGCGGGGAAGTGCAAACGTACACGTTTTCGGCCGAAAACGCGTTTTCCGGCGAAAACGCACACCACGGCTCTTTCTGAGAAAAAGCAAGCACGGAGGACGAGAACCGCTTTTGCCCTGCGTAGCGTTCCGGGCAGCGGGTAGAACCAGGCAGAGAATTCCCGGCTAGCAGCTTCCCTGTGGCGGGGAAGTGCAAACGTACACGTTTTCGGCCGAAAACGCGTTTTCCGGCGAAAACGCACACCACGGCTCTTTCTGAGAAAAAGCAAGCACGGAGGACGAGAACCGCTTTTGCCCTGCGTAGCGTTCCGGGCAGCGGGTAGAACCAGGCAGAGAATTCCCGGCTAGCAGCTTCCCTGTGGCGGGGAAGTGCAAACGTACACGTTTTCGGCCGAAAACGCGTTTTCCGGCGAAAACGCACACCACGGCTCTTTCTGAGAAAAAGCAAGCACGGAGGACGAGAACCGCTTTTGCCCTGCGTAGCGTTCCGGGCAGCGGGTAGAACCAGGCAGAGAATTCCCGGCTAGCAGCTTCCCTGTGGCGGGGAAGTGCAAACGTACACGTTTTCGGCCGAAAACGCGTTTTCCGGCGAAAACGCACACCACGGCTCTTTCTGAGAAAAAGCAAGCACGGAGGACGAGAACCGCTTTTGCCCTGCGTAGCGTTCCGGGCAGCGGGTAGAACCAGGCAGAGAATTCCCGGCTAGCAGCTTCCCTGTGGCGGGGAAGTGCAAACGTACACGTTTTCGGCCGAAAACGCGTTTTCCGGCGAAAACGCACACCACGGCTCTTTCTGAGAAAAAGCAAGCACGGAGGACGAGAACCGCTTTTGCCCTGCGTAGCGTTCCGGGCAGCGGGTAGAACCAGGCAGAGAATTCCCGGCTAGCAGCTTCCCTGTGGCGGGGAAGTGCAAACGTACACGTTTTCGGCCGAAAACGCGTTTTCCGGCGAAAACGCACACCACGGCTCTTTCTGAGAAAAAGCAAGCACGGAGGACGAGAACCGCTTTTGCCCTGCGTAGCGTTCCGGGCAGCGGGTAGAACCAGGCAGAGAATTCCCGGCTAGCAGCTTCCCTGTGGCGGGGAAGTGCAAACGTACACGTTTTCGGCCGAAAACGCGTTTTCCGGCGAAAACGCACACCACGGCTCTTTCTGAGAAAAAGCAAGCACGGAGGACGAGAACCGCTTTTGCCCTGCGTAGCGTTCCGGGCAGCGGGTAGAACCAGGCAGAGAATTCCCGGCTAGCAGCTTCCCTGTGGCGGGGAAGTGCAAACGTACACGTTTTCGGCCGAAAACGCGTTTTCCGGCGAAAACGCACACCACGGCTCTTTCTGAGAAAAAGCAAGCACGGAGGACGAGAACCGCTTTTGCCCTGCGTAGCGTTCCGGGCAGCGGGTAGAACCAGGCAGAGAATTCCCGGCTAGCAGCTTCCCTGTGGCGGGGAAGTGCAAACGTACACGTTTTCGGCCGAAAACGCGTTTTCCGGCGAAAACGCACACCACGGCTCTTTCTGAGAAAAAGCAAGCACGGAGGACGAGAACCGCTTTTGCCCTGCGTAGCGTTCCGGGCAGCGGGTAGAACCAGGCAGAGAATTCCCGGCTAGCAGCTTCCCTGTGGCGGGGAAGTGCAAACGTACACGTTTTCGGCCGAAAACGCGTTTTCCGGCGAAAACGCACACCACGGCTCTTTCTGAGAAAAAGCAAGCACGGAGGACGAGAACCGCTTTTGCCCTGCGTAGCGTTCCGGGCAGCGGGTAGAACCAGGCAGAGAATTCCCGGCTAGCAGCTTCCCTGTGGCGGGGAAGTGCAAACGTACACGTTTTCGGCCGAAAACGCGTTTTCCGGCGAAAACGCACACCACGGCTCTTTCTGAGAAAAAGCAAGCACGGAGGACGAGAACCGCTTTTGCCCTGCGTAGCGTTCCGGGCAGCGGGTAGAACCAGGCAGAGAATTCCCGGCTAGCAGCTTCCCTGTGGCGGGGAAGTGCAAACGTACACGTTTTCGGCCGAAAACGCGTTTTCCGGCGAAAACGCACACCACGGCTCTTTCTGAGAAAAAGCAAGCACGGAGGACGAGAACCGCTTTTGCCCTGCGTAGCGTTCCGGGCAGCGGGTAGAACCAGGCAGAGAATTCCCGGCTAGCAGCTTCCCTGTGGCGGGGAAGTGCAAACGTACACGTTTTCGGCCGAAAACGCGTTTTCCGGCGAAAACGCACACCACGGCTCTTTCTGAGAAAAAGCAAGCACGGAGGACGAGAACCGCTTTTGCCCTGCGTAGCGTTCCGGGCAGCGGGTAGAACCAGGCAGAGAATTCCCGGCTAGCAGCTTCCCTGTGGCGGGGAAGTGCAAACGTACACGTTTTCGGCCGAAAACGCGTTTTCCGGCGAAAACGCACACCACGGCTCTTTCTGAGAAAAAGCAAGCACGGAGGACGAGAACCGCTTTTGCCCTGCGTAGCGTTCCGGGCAGCGGGTAGAACCAGGCAGAGAATTCCCGGCTAGCAGCTTCCCTGTGGCGGGGAAGTGCAAACGTACACGTTTTCGGCCGAAAACGCGTTTTCCGGCGAAAACGCACACCACGGCTCTTTCTGAGAAAAAGCAAGCACGGAGGACGAGAACCGCTTTTGCCCTGCGTAGCGTTCCGGGCAGCGGGTAGAACCAGGCAGAGAATTCCCGGCTAGCAGCTTCCCTGTGGCGGGGAAGTGCAAACGTACACGTTTTCGGCCGAAAACGCGTTTTCCGGCGAAAACGCACACCACGGCTCTTTCTGAGAAAAAGCAAGCACGGAGGACGAGAACCGCTTTTGCCCTGCGTAGCGTTCCGGGCAGCGGGTAGAACCAGGCAGAGAATTCCCGGCTAGCAGCTTCCCTGTGGCGGGGAAGTGCAAACGTACACGTTTTCGGCCGAAAACGCGTTTTCCGGCGAAAACGCACACCACGGCTCTTTCTGAGAAAAAGCAAGCACGGAGGACGAGAACCGCTTTTGCCCTGCGTAGCGTTCCGGGCAGCGGGTAGAACCAGGCAGAGAATTCCCGGCTAGCAGCTTCCCTGTGGCGGGGAAGTGCAAACGTACACGTTTTCGGCCGAAAACGCGTTTTCCGGCGAAAACGCACACCACGGCTCTTTCTGAGAAAAAGCAAGCACGGAGGACGAGAACCGCTTTTGCCCTGCGTAGCGTTCCGGGCAGCGGGTAGAACCAGGCAGAGAATTCCCGGCTAGCAGCTTCCCTGTGGCGGGGAAGTGCAAACGTACACGTTTTCGGCCGAAAACGCGTTTTCCGGCGAAAACGCACACCACGGCTCTTTCTGAGAAAAAGCAAGCACGGAGGACGAGAACCGCTTTTGCCCTGCGTAGCGTTCCGGGCAGCGGGTAGAACCAGGCAGAGAATTCCCGGCTAGCAGCTTCCCTGTGGCGGGGAAGTGCAAACGTACACGTTTTCGGCCGAAAACGCGTTTTCCGGCGAAAACGCACACCACGGCTCTTTCTGAGAAAAAGCAAGCACGGAGGACGAGAACCGCTTTTGCCCTGCGTAGCGTTCCGGGCAGCGGGTAGAACCAGGCAGAGAATTCCCGGCTAGCAGCTTCCCTGTGGCGGGGAAGTGCAAACGTACACGTTTTCGGCCGAAAACGCGTTTTCCGGCGAAAACGCACACCACGGCTCTTTCTGAGAAAAAGCAAGCACGGAGGACGAGAACCGCTTTTGCCCTGCGTAGCGTTCCGGGCAGCGGGTAGAACCAGGCAGAGAATTCCCGGCTAGCAGCTTCCCTGTGGCGGGGAAGTGCAAACGTACACGTTTTCGGCCGAAAACGCGTTTTCCGGCGAAAACGCACACCACGGCTCTTTCTGAGAAAAAGCAAGCACGGAGGACGAGAACCGCTTTTGCCCTGCGTAGCGTTCCGGGCAGCGGGTAGAACCAGGCAGAGAATTCCCGGCTAGCAGCTTCCCTGTGGCGGGGAAGTGCAAACGTACACGTTTTCGGCCGAAAACGCGTTTTCCGGCGAAAACGCACACCACGGCTCTTTCTGAGAAAAAGCAAGCACGGAGGACGAGAACCGCTTTTGCCCTGCGTAGCGTTCCGGGCAGCGGGTAGAACCAGGCAGAGAATTCCCGGCTAGCAGCTTCCCTGTGGCGGGGAAGTGCAAACGTACACGTTTTCGGCCGAAAACGCGTTTTCCGGCGAAAACGCACACCACGGCTCTTTCTGAGAAAAAGCAAGCACGGAGGACGAGAACCGCTTTTGCCCTGCGTAGCGTTCCGGGCAGCGGGTAGAACCAGGCAGAGAATTCCCGGCTAGCAGCTTCCCTGTGGCGGGGAAGTGCAAACGTACACGTTTTCGGCCGAAAACGCGTTTTCCGGCGAAAACGCACACCACGGCTCTTTCTGAGAAAAAGCAAGCACGGAGGACGAGAACCGCTTTTGCCCTGCGTAGCGTTCCGGGCAGCGGGTAGAACCAGGCAGAGAATTCCCGGCTAGCAGCTTCCCTGTGGCGGGGAAGTGCAAACGTACACGTTTTCGGCCGAAAACGCGTTTTCCGGCGAAAACGCACACCACGGCTCTTTCTGAGAAAAAGCAAGCACGGAGGACGAGAACCGCTTTTGCCCTGCGTAGCGTTCCGGGCAGCGGGTAGAACCAGGCAGAGAATTCCCGGCTAGCAGCTTCCCTGTGGCGGGGAAGTGCAAACGTACACGTTTTCGGCCGAAAACGCGTTTTCCGGCGAAAACGCACACCACGGCTCTTTCTGAGAAAAAGCAAGCACGGAGGACGAGAACCGCTTTTGCCCTGCGTAGCGTTCCGGGCAGCGGGTAGAACCAGGCAGAGAATTCCCGGCTAGCAGCTTCCCTGTGGCGGGGAAGTGCAAACGTACACGTTTTCGGCCGAAAACGCGTTTTCCGGCGAAAACGCACACCACGGCTCTTTCTGAGAAAAAGCAAGCACGGAGGACGAGAACCGCTTTTGCCCTGCGTAGCGTTCCGGGCAGCGGGTAGAACCAGGCAGAGAATTCCCGGCTAGCAGCTTCCCTGTGGCGGGGAAGTGCAAACGTACACGTTTTCGGCCGAAAACGCGTTTTCCGGCGAAAACGCACACCACGGCTCTTTCTGAGAAAAAGCAAGCACGGAGGACGAGAACCGCTTTTGCCCTGCGTAGCGTTCCGGGCAGCGGGTAGAACCAGGCAGAGAATTCCCGGCTAGCAGCTTCCCTGTGGCGGGGAAGTGCAAACGTACACGTTTTCGGCCGAAAACGCGTTTTCCGGCGAAAACGCACACCACGGCTCTTTCTGAGAAAAAGCAAGCACGGAGGACGAGAACCGCTTTTGCCCTGCGTAGCGTTCCGGGCAGCGGGTAGAACCAGGCAGAGAATTCCCGGCTAGCAGCTTCCCTGTGGCGGGGAAGTGCAAACGTACACGTTTTCGGCCGAAAACGCGTTTTCCGGCGAAAACGCACACCACGGCTCTTTCTGAGAAAAAGCAAGCACGGAGGACGAGAACCGCTTTTGCCCTGCGTAGCGTTCCGGGCAGCGGGTAGAACCAGGCAGAGAATTCCCGGCTAGCAGCTTCCCTGTGGCGGGGAAGTGCAAACGTACACGTTTTCGGCCGAAAACGCGTTTTCCGGCGAAAACGCACACCACGGCTCTTTCTGAGAAAAAGCAAGCACGGAGGACGAGAACCGCTTTTGCCCTGCGTAGCGTTCCGGGCAGCGGGTAGAACCAGGCAGAGAATTCCCGGCTAGCAGCTTCCCTGTGGCGGGGAAGTGCAAACGTACACGTTTTCGGCCGAAAACGCGTTTTCCGGCGAAAACGCACACCACGGCTCTTTCTGAGAAAAAGCAAGCACGGAGGACGAGAACCGCTTTTGCCCTGCGTAGCGTTCCGGGCAGCGGGTAGAACCAGGCAGAGAATTCCCGGCTAGCAGCTTCCCTGTGGCGGGGAAGTGCAAACGTACACGTTTTCGGCCGAAAACGCGTTTTCCGGCGAAAACGCACACCACGGCTCTTTCTGAGAAAAAGCAAGCACGGAGGACGAGAACCGCTTTTGCCCTGCGTAGCGTTCCGGGCAGCGGGTAGAACCAGGCAGAGAATTCCCGGCTAGCAGCTTCCCTGTGGCGGGGAAGTGCAAACGTACACGTTTTCGGCCGAAAACGCGTTTTCCGGCGAAAACGCACACCACGGCTCTTTCTGAGAAAAAGCAAGCACGGAGGACGAGAACCGCTTTTGCCCTGCGTAGCGTTCCGGGCAGCGGGTAGAACCAGGCAGAGAATTCCCGGCTAGCAGCTTCCCTGTGGCGGGGAAGTGCAAACGTACACGTTTTCGGCCGAAAACGCGTTTTCCGGCGAAAACGCACACCACGGCTCTTTCTGAGAAAAAGCAAGCACGGAGGACGAGAACCGCTTTTGCCCTGCGTAGCGTTCCGGGCAGCGGGTAGAACCAGGCAGAGAATTCCCGGCTAGCAGCTTCCCTGTGGCGGGGAAGTGCAAACGTACACGTTTTCGGCCGAAAACGCGTTTTCCGGCGAAAACGCACACCACGGCTCTTTCTGAGAAAAAGCAAGCACGGAGGACGAGAACCGCTTTTGCCCTGCGTAGCGTTCCGGGCAGCGGGTAGAACCAGGCAGAGAATTCCCGGCTAGCAGCTTCCCTGTGGCGGGGAAGTGCAAACGTACACGTTTTCGGCCGAAAACGCGTTTTCCGGCGAAAACGCACACCACGGCTCTTTCTGAGAAAAAGCAAGCACGGAGGACGAGAACCGCTTTTGCCCTGCGTAGCGTTCCGGGCAGCGGGTAGAACCAGGCAGAGAATTCCCGGCTAGCAGCTTCCCTGTGGCGGGGAAGTGCAAACGTACACGTTTTCGGCCGAAAACGCGTTTTCCGGCGAAAACGCACACCACGGCTCTTTCTGAGAAAAAGCAAGCACGGAGGACGAGAACCGCTTTTGCCCTGCGTAGCGTTCCGGGCAGCGGGTAGAACCAGGCAGAGAATTCCCGGCTAGCAGCTTCCCTGTGGCGGGGAAGTGCAAACGTACACGTTTTCGGCCGAAAACGCGTTTTCCGGCGAAAACGCACACCACGGCTCTTTCTGAGAAAAAGCAAGCACGGAGGACGAGAACCGCTTTTGCCCTGCGTAGCGTTCCGGGCAGCGGGTAGAACCAGGCAGAGAATTCCCGGCTAGCAGCTTCCCTGTGGCGGGGAAGTGCAAACGTACACGTTTTCGGCCGAAAACGCGTTTTCCGGCGAAAACGCACACCACGGCTCTTTCTGAGAAAAAGCAAGCACGGAGGACGAGAACCGCTTTTGCCCTGCGTAGCGTTCCGGGCAGCGGGTAGAACCAGGCAGAGAATTCCCGGCTAGCAGCTTCCCTGTGGCGGGGAAGTGCAAACGTACACGTTTTCGGCCGAAAACGCGTTTTCCGGCGAAAACGCACACCACGGCTCTTTCTGAGAAAAAGCAAGCACGGAGGACGAGAACCGCTTTTGCCCTGCGTAGCGTTCCGGGCAGCGGGTAGAACCAGGCAGAGAATTCCCGGCTAGCAGCTTCCCTGTGGCGGGGAAGTGCAAACGTACACGTTTTCGGCCGAAAACGCGTTTTCCGGCGAAAACGCACACCACGGCTCTTTCTGAGAAAAAGCAAGCACGGAGGACGAGAACCGCTTTTGCCCTGCGTAGCGTTCCGGGCAGCGGGTAGAACCAGGCAGAGAATTCCCGGCTAGCAGCTTCCCTGTGGCGGGGAAGTGCAAACGTACACGTTTTCGGCCGAAAACGCGTTTTCCGGCGAAAACGCACACCACGGCTCTTTCTGAGAAAAAGCAAGCACGGAGGACGAGAACCGCTTTTGCCCTGCGTAGCGTTCCGGGCAGCGGGTAGAACCAGGCAGAGAATTCCCGGCTAGCAGCTTCCCTGTGGCGGGGAAGTGCAAACGTACACGTTTTCGGCCGAAAACGCGTTTTCCGGCGAAAACGCACACCACGGCTCTTTCTGAGAAAAAGCAAGCACGGAGGACGAGAACCGCTTTTGCCCTGCGTAGCGTTCCGGGCAGCGGGTAGAACCAGGCAGAGAATTCCCGGCTAGCAGCTTCCCTGTGGCGGGGAAGTGCAAACGTACACGTTTTCGGCCGAAAACGCGTTTTCCGGCGAAAACGCACACCACGGCTCTTTCTGAGAAAAGCAAGCACGGAGGACGAGAACCGCTTTTGCCCTGCGTAGCGTTCCGGGCAGCGGGTAGAACCAGGCAGAGACCGGCTAGCAGCTTCCCTGTGGCGGGGAAGTGCAAACGTACACGTTTTCGGCCGAAAACGCGTTTTCCGGCGAAAACGCACACCACGGCTCTTTCTGAGAAAAAGCAAGCACGGAGGACGAGAACCGCTTTTGCCCTGCGTAGCGTTCCGGGCAGCGGGTAGAACCAGGCAGAGAATTCCCGGCTAGCAGCTTCCCTGTGGCGGGGAAGTGCAAACGTACACGTTTTCGGCCGAAAACGCGTTTTCCGGCGAAAACGCACACCACGGCTCTTTCTGAGAAAAAGCAAGCACGGAGGACGAGAACCGCTTTTGCCCTGCGTAGCGTTCCGGGCAGCGGGTAGAACCAGGCAGAGAATTCCCGGCTAGCAGCTTCCCTGTGGCGGGGAAGTGCAAACGTACACGTTTTCGGCCGAAAACGCGTTTTCCGGCGAAAACGCACACCACGGCTCTTTCTGAGAAAAAGCAAGCACGGAGGACGAGAACCGCTTTTGCCCTGCGTAGCGTTCCGGGCAGCGGGTAGAACCAGGCAGAGAATTCCCGGCTAGCAGCTTCCCTGTGGCGGGGAAGTGCAAACGTACACGTTTTCGGCCGAAAACGCGTTTTCCGGCGAAAACGCACACCACG
The DNA here is from genome assembly GCF_965140245.1 of Athene noctua. Lineage (NCBI taxonomy): Eukaryota > Metazoa > Chordata > Aves > Strigiformes > Strigidae > Athene > Athene noctua. The sequence continues at coordinate 192,642 of NW_027437669.1, forward strand.
GCTCTTTCTGAGAAAAAGCAAGCACGGAGGACGAGAACCGCTTTTGCCCTGCGTAGCGTTCCGGGCAGCGGGTAGAACCAGGCAGAGAATTCCCGGCTAGCAGCTTCCCTGTGGCGGGGAAGTGCAAACGTACACGTTTTCGGCCGAAAACGCGTTTTCCGGCGAAAACGCACACCACGGCTCTTTCTGAGAAAAAGCAAGCACGGAGGACGAGAACCGCTTTTGCCCTGCGTAGCGTTCCGGGCAGCGGGTAGAACCAGGCAGAGAATTCCCGGCTAGCAGCTTCCCTGTGGCGGGGAAGTGCAAACGTACACGTTTTCGGCCGAAAACGCGTTTTCCGGCGAAAACGCACACCACGGCTCTTTCTGAGAAAAAGCAAGCACGGAGGACGAGAACCGCTTTTGCCCTGCGTAGCGTTCCGGGCAGCGGGTAGAACCAGGCAGAGAATTCCCGGCTAGCAGCTTCCCTGTGGCGGGGAAGTGCAAACGTACACGTTTTCGGCCGAAAACGCGTTTTCCGGCGAAAACGCACACCACGGCTCTTTCTGAGAAAAAGCAAGCACGGAGGACGAGAACCGCTTTTGCCCTGCGTAGCGTTCCGGGCAGCGGGTAGAACCAGGCAGAGAATTCCCGGCTAGCAGCTTCCCTGTGGCGGGGAAGTGCAAACGTACACGTTTTCGGCCGAAAACGCGTTTTCCGGCGAAAACGCACACCACGGCTCTTTCTGAGAAAAAGCAAGCACGGAGGACGAGAACCGCTTTTGCCCTGCGTAGCGTTCCGGGCAGCGGGTAGAACCAGGCAGAGAATTCCCGGCTAGCAGCTTCCCTGTGGCGGGGAAGTGCAAACGTACACGTTTTCGGCCGAAAACGCGTTTTCCGGCGAAAACGCACACCACGGCTCTTTCTGAGAAAAAGCAAGCACGGAGGACGAGAACCGCTTTTGCCCTGCGTAGCGTTCCGGGCAGCGGGTAGAACCAGGCAGAGAATTCCCGGCTAGCAGCTTCCCTGTGGCGGGGAAGTGCAAACGTACACGTTTTCGGCCGAAAACGCGTTTTCCGGCGAAAACGCACACCACGGCTCTTTCTGAGAAAAAGCAAGCACGGAGGACGAGAACCGCTTTTGCCCTGCGTAGCGTTCCGGGCAGCGGGTAGAACCAGGCAGAGAATTCCCGGCTAGCAGCTTCCCTGTGGCGGGGAAGTGCAAACGTACACGTTTTCGGCCGAAAACGCGTTTTCCGGCGAAAACGCACACCACGGCTCTTTCTGAGAAAAAGCAAGCACGGAGGACGAGAACCGCTTTTGCCCTGCGTAGCGTTCCGGGCAGCGGGTAGAACCAGGCAGAGAATTCCCGGCTAGCAGCTTCCCTGTGGCGGGGAAGTGCAAACGTACACGTTTTCGGCCGAAAACGCGTTTTCCGGCGAAAACGCACACCACGGCTCTTTCTGAGAAAAAGCAAGCACGGAGGACGAGAACCGCTTTTGCCCTGCGTAGCGTTCCGGGCAGCGGGTAGAACCAGGCAGAGAATTCCCGGCTAGCAGCTTCCCTGTGGCGGGGAAGTGCAAACGTACACGTTTTCGGCCGAAAACGCGTTTTCCGGCGAAAACGCACACCACGGCTCTTTCTGAGAAAAAGCAAGCACGGAGGACGAGAACCGCTTTTGCCCTGCGTAGCGTTCCGGGCAGCGGGTAGAACCAGGCAGAGAATTCCCGGCTAGCAGCTTCCCTGTGGCGGGGAAGTGCAAACGTACACGTTTTCGGCCGAAAACGCGTTTTCCGGCGAAAACGCACACCACGGCTCTTTCTGAGAAAAAGCAAGCACGGAGGACGAGAACCGCTTTTGCCCTGCGTAGCGTTCCGGGCAGCGGGTAGAACCAGGCAGAGAATTCCCGGCTAGCAGCTTCCCTGTGGCGGGGAAGTGCAAACGTACACGTTTTCGGCCGAAAACGCGTTTTCCGGCGAAAACGCACACCACGGCTCTTTCTGAGAAAAAGCAAGCACGGAGGACGAGAACCGCTTTTGCCCTGCGTAGCGTTCCGGGCAGCGGGTAGAACCAGGCAGAGAATTCCCGGCTAGCAGCTTCCCTGTGGCGGGGAAGTGCAAACGTACACGTTTTCGGCCGAAAACGCGTTTTCCGGCGAAAACGCACACCACGGCTCTTTCTGAGAAAAAGCAAGCACGGAGGACGAGAACCGCTTTTGCCCTGCGTAGCGTTCCGGGCAGCGGGTAGAACCAGGCAGAGAATTCCCGGCTAGCAGCTTCCCTGTGGCGGGGAAGTGCAAACGTACACGTTTTCGGCCGAAAACGCGTTTTCCGGCGAAAACGCACACCACGGCTCTTTCTGAGAAAAAGCAAGCACGGAGGACGAGAACCGCTTTTGCCCTGCGTAGCGTTCCGGGCAGCGGGTAGAACCAGGCAGAGAATTCCCGGCTAGCAGCTTCCCTGTGGCGGGGAAGTGCAAACGTACACGTTTTCGGCCGAAAACGCGTTTTCCGGCGAAAACGCACACCACGGCTCTTTCTGAGAAAAAGCAAGCACGGAGGACGAGAACCGCTTTTGCCCTGCGTAGCGTTCCGGGCAGCGGGTAGAACCAGGCAGAGAATTCCCGGCTAGCAGCTTCCCTGTGGCGGGGAAGTGCAAACGTACACGTTTTCGGCCGAAAACGCGTTTTCCGGCGAAAACGCACACCACGGCTCTTTCTGAGAAAAAGCAAGCACGGAGGACGAGAACCGCTTTTGCCCTGCGTAGCGTTCCGGGCAGCGGGTAGAACCAGGCAGAGAATTCCCGGCTAGCAGCTTCCCTGTGGCGGGGAAGTGCAAACGTACACGTTTTCGGCCGAAAACGCGTTTTCCGGCGAAAACGCACACCACGGCTCTTTCTGAGAAAAAGCAAGCACGGAGGACGAGAACCGCTTTTGCCCTGCGTAGCGTTCCGGGCAGCGGGTAGAACCAGGCAGAGAATTCCCGGCTAGCAGCTTCCCTGTGGCGGGGAAGTGCAAACGTACACGTTTTCGGCCGAAAACGCGTTTTCCGGCGAAAACGCACACCACGGCTCTTTCTGAGAAAAAGCAAGCACGGAGGACGAGAACCGCTTTTGCCCTGCGTAGCGTTCCGGGCAGCGGGTAGAACCAGGCAGAGAATTCCCGGCTAGCAGCTTCCCTGTGGCGGGGAAGTGCAAACGTACACGTTTTCGGCCGAAAACGCGTTTTCCGGCGAAAACGCACACCACGGCTCTTTCTGAGAAAAAGCAAGCACGGAGGACGAGAACCGCTTTTGCCCTGCGTAGCGTTCCGGGCAGCGGGTAGAACCAGGCAGAGAATTCCCGGCTAGCAGCTTCCCTGTGGCGGGGAAGTGCAAACGTACACGTTTTCGGCCGAAAACGCGTTTTCCGGCGAAAACGCACACCACGGCTCTTTCTGAGAAAAAGCAAGCACGGAGGACGAGAACCGCTTTTGCCCTGCGTAGCGTTCCGGGCAGCGGGTAGAACCAGGCAGAGAATTCCCGGCTAGCAGCTTCCCTGTGGCGGGGAAGTGCAAACGTACACGTTTTCGGCCGAAAACGCGTTTTCCGGCGAAAACGCACACCACGGCTCTTTCTGAGAAAAAGCAAGCACGGAGGACGAGAACCGCTTTTGCCCTGCGTAGCGTTCCGGGCAGCGGGTAGAACCAGGCAGAGAATTCCCGGCTAGCAGCTTCCCTGTGGCGGGGAAGTGCAAACGTACACGTTTTCGGCCGAAAACGCGTTTTCCGGCGAAAACGCACACCACGGCTCTTTCTGAGAAAAAGCAAGCACGGAGGACGAGAACCGCTTTTGCCCTGCGTAGCGTTCCGGGCAGCGGGTAGAACCAGGCAGAGAATTCCCGGCTAGCAGCTTCCCTGTGGCGGGGAAGTGCAAACGTACACGTTTTCGGCCGAAAACGCGTTTTCCGGCGAAAACGCACACCACGGCTCTTTCTGAGAAAAAGCAAGCACGGAGGACGAGAACCGCTTTTGCCCTGCGTAGCGTTCCGGGCAGCGGGTAGAACCAGGCAGAGAATTCCCGGCTAGCAGCTTCCCTGTGGCGGGGAAGTGCAAACGTACACGTTTTCGGCCGAAAACGCGTTTTCCGGCGAAAACGCACACCACGGCTCTTTCTGAGAAAAAGCAAGCACGGAGGACGAGAACCGCTTTTGCCCTGCGTAGCGTTCCGGGCAGCGGGTAGAACCAGGCAGAGAATTCCCGGCTAGCAGCTTCCCTGTGGCGGGGAAGTGCAAACGTACACGTTTTCGGCCGAAAACGCGTTTTCCGGCGAAAACGCACACCACGGCTCTTTCTGAGAAAAAGCAAGCACGGAGGACGAGAACCGCTTTTGCCCTGCGTAGCGTTCCGGGCAGCGGGTAGAACCAGGCAGAGAATTCCCGGCTAGCAGCTTCCCTGTGGCGGGGAAGTGCAAACGTACACGTTTTCGGCCGAAAACGCGTTTTCCGGCGAAAACGCACACCACGGCTCTTTCTGAGAAAAAGCAAGCACGGAGGACGAGAACCGCTTTTGCCCTGCGTAGCGTTCCGGGCAGCGGGTAGAACCAGGCAGAGAATTCCCGGCTAGCAGCTTCCCTGTGGCGGGGAAGTGCAAACGTACACGTTTTCGGCCGAAAACGCGTTTTCCGGCGAAAACGCACACCACGGCTCTTTCTGAGAAAAAGCAAGCACGGAGGACGAGAACCGCTTTTGCCCTGCGTAGCGTTCCGGGCAGCGGGTAGAACCAGGCAGAGAATTCCCGGCTAGCAGCTTCCCTGTGGCGGGGAAGTGCAAACGTACACGTTTTCGGCCGAAAACGCGTTTTCCGGCGAAAACGCACACCACGGCTCTTTCTGAGAAAAAGCAAGCACGGAGGACGAGAACCGCTTTTGCCCTGCGTAGCGTTCCGGGCAGCGGGTAGAACCAGGCAGAGAATTCCCGGCTAGCAGCTTCCCTGTGGCGGGGAAGTGCAAACGTACACGTTTTCGGCCGAAAACGCGTTTTCCGGCGAAAACGCACACCACGGCTCTTTCTGAGAAAAAGCAAGCACGGAGGACGAGAACCGCTTTTGCCCTGCGTAGCGTTCCGGGCAGCGGGTAGAACCAGGCAGAGAATTCCCGGCTAGCAGCTTCCCTGTGGCGGGGAAGTGCAAACGTACACGTTTTCGGCCGAAAACGCGTTTTCCGGCGAAAACGCACACCACGGCTCTTTCTGAGAAAAAGCAAGCACGGAGGACGAGAACCGCTTTTGCCCTGCGTAGCGTTCCGGGCAGCGGGTAGAACCAGGCAGAGAATTCCCGGCTAGCAGCTTCCCTGTGGCGGGGAAGTGCAAACGTACACGTTTTCGGCCGAAAACGCGTTTTCCGGCGAAAACGCACACCACGGCTCTTTCTGAGAAAAAGCAAGCACGGAGGACGAGAACCGCTTTTGCCCTGCGTAGCGTTCCGGGCAGCGGGTAGAACCAGGCAGAGAATTCCCGGCTAGCAGCTTCCCTGTGGCGGGGAAGTGCAAACGTACACGTTTTCGGCCGAAAACGCGTTTTCCGGCGAAAACGCACACCACGGCTCTTTCTGAGAAAAAGCAAGCACGGAGGACGAGAACCGCTTTTGCCCTGCGTAGCGTTCCGGGCAGCGGGTAGAACCAGGCAGAGAATTCCCGGCTAGCAGCTTCCCTGTGGCGGGGAAGTGCAAACGTACACGTTTTCGGCCGAAAACGCGTTTTCCGGCGAAAACGCACACCACGGCTCTTTCTGAGAAAAAGCAAGCACGGAGGACGAGAACCGCTTTTGCCCTGCGTAGCGTTCCGGGCAGCGGGTAGAACCAGGCAGAGAATTCCCGGCTAGCAGCTTCCCTGTGGCGGGGAAGTGCAAACGTACACGTTTTCGGCCGAAAACGCGTTTTCCGGCGAAAACGCACACCACGGCTCTTTCTGAGAAAAAGCAAGCACGGAGGACGAGAACCGCTTTTGCCCTGCGTAGCGTTCCGGGCAGCGGGTAGAACCAGGCAGAGAATTCCCGGCTAGCAGCTTCCCTGTGGCGGGGAAGTGCAAACGTACACGTTTTCGGCCGAAAACGCGTTTTCCGGCGAAAACGCACACCACGGCTCTTTCTGAGAAAAAGCAAGCACGGAGGACGAGAACCGCTTTTGCCCTGCGTAGCGTTCCGGGCAGCGGGTAGAACCAGGCAGAGAATTCCCGGCTAGCAGCTTCCCTGTGGCGGGGAAGTGCAAACGTACACGTTTTCGGCCGAAAACGCGTTTTCCGGCGAAAACGCACACCACGGCTCTTTCTGAGAAAAAGCAAGCACGGAGGACGAGAACCGCTTTTGCCCTGCGTAGCGTTCCGGGCAGCGGGTAGAACCAGGCAGAGAATTCCCGGCTAGCAGCTTCCCTGTGGCGGGGAAGTGCAAACGTACACGTTTTCGGCCGAAAACGCGTTTTCCGGCGAAAACGCACACCACGGCTCTTTCTGAGAAAAAGCAAGCACGGAGGACGAGAACCGCTTTTGCCCTGCGTAGCGTTCCGGGCAGCGGGTAGAACCAGGCAGAGAATTCCCGGCTAGCAGCTTCCCTGTGGCGGGGAAGTGCAAACGTACACGTTTTCGGCCGAAAACGCGTTTTCCGGCGAAAACGCACACCACGGCTCTTTCTGAGAAAAAGCAAGCACGGAGGGGACGAGAACCGCTTTTGCCCTGCGTAGCGTTCCGGGCAGCGGGTAGAACCAGGCAGAGAATTCCCGGCTAGCAGCTTCCCTGTGGCGGGGAAGTGCAAACGTACACGTTTTCGGCCGAAAACGCGTTTTCCGGCGAAAACGCACACCACGGCTCTTTCTGAGAAAAAGCAAGCACGGAGGACGAGAACCGCTTTTGCCCTGCGTAGCGTTCCGGGCAGCGGGTAGAACCAGGCAGAGAATTCCCGGCTAGCAGCTTCCCTGTGGCGGGGAAGTGCAAACGTACACGTTTTCGGCCGAAAACGCGTTTTCCGGCGAAAACGCACACCACGGCTCTTTCTGAGAAAAAGCAAGCACGGAGGACGAGAACCGCTTTTGCCCTGCGTAGCGTTCCGGGCAGCGGGTAGAACCAGGCAGAGAATTCCCGGCTAGCAGCTTCCCTGTGGCGGGGAAGTGCAAACGTACACGTTTTCGGCCGAAAACGCGTTTTCCGGCGAAAACGCACACCACGGCTCTTTCTGAGAAAAAGCAAGCACGGAGGACGAGAACCGCTTTTGCCCTGCGTAGCGTTCCGGGCAGCGGGTAGAACCAGGCAGAGAATTCCCGGCTAGCAGCTTCCCTGTGGCGGGGAAGTGCAAACGTACACGTTTTCGGCCGAAAACGCGTTTTCCGGCGAAAACGCACACCACGGCTCTTTCTGAGAAAAAGCAAGCACGGAGGACGAGAACCGCTTTTGCCCTGCGTAGCGTTCCGGGCAGCGGGTAGAACCAGGCAGAGAATTCCCGGCTAGCAGCTTCCCTGTGGCGGGGAAGTGCAAACGTACACGTTTTCGGCCGAAAACGCGTTTTCCGGCGAAAACGCACACCACGGCTCTTTCTGAGAAAAAGCAAGCACGGAGGACGAGAACCGCTTTTGCCCTGCGTAGCGTTCCGGGCAGCGGGTAGAACCAGGCAGAGAATTCCCGGCTAGCAGCTTCCCTGTGGCGGGGAAGTGCAAACGTACACGTTTTCGGCCGAAAACGCGTTTTCCGGCGAAAACGCACACCACGGCTCTTTCTGAGAAAAAGCAAGCACGGAGGACGAGAACCGCTTTTGCCCTGCGTAGCGTTCCGGGCAGCGGGTAGAACCAGGCAGAGAATTCCCGGCTAGCAGCTTCCCTGTGGCGGGGAAGTGCAAACGTACACGTTTTCGGCCGAAAACGCGTTTTCCGGCGAAAACGCACACCACGGCTCTTTCTGAGAAAAAGCAAGCACGGAGGACGAGAACCGCTTTTGCCCTGCGTAGCGTTCCGGGCAGCGGGTAGAACCAGGCAGAGAATTCCCGGCTAGCAGCTTCCCTGTGGCGGGGAAGTGCAAACGTACACGTTTTCGGCCGAAAACGCGTTTTCCGGCGAAAACGCACACCACGGCTCTTTCTGAGAAAAAGCAAGCACGGAGGACGAGAACCGCTTTTGCCCTGCGTAGCGTTCCGGGCAGCGGGTAGAACCAGGCAGAGAATTCCCGGCTAGCAGCTTCCCTGTGGCGGGGAAGTGCAAACGTACACGTTTTCGGCCGAAAACGCGTTTTCCGGCGAAAACGCACACCACGGCTCTTTCTGAGAAAAAGCAAGCACGGAGGACGAGAACCGCTTTTGCCCTGCGTAGCGTTCCGGGCAGCGGGTAGAACCAGGCAGAGAATTCCCGGCTAGCAGCTTCCCTGTGGCGGGGAAGTGCAAACGTACACGTTTTCGGCCGAAAACGCGTTTTCCGGCGAAAACGCACACCACGGCTCTTTCTGAGAAAAAGCAAGCACGGAGGACGAGAACCGCTTTTGCCCTGCGTAGCGTTCCGGGCAGCGGGTAGAACCAGGCAGAGAATTCCCGGCTAGCAGCTTCCCTGTGGCGGGGAAGTGCAAACGTACACGTTTTCGGCCGAAAACGCGTTTGCCGGCGAAAACGCACACCACGGCTCTTTCTGAGAAAAAGCAAGCACGGAGGACGAGAACCGCTTTTGCCCTGCGTAGCGTTCCGGGCAGCGGGTAGAACCAGGCAGAGAATTCCCGGCTAGCAGCTTCCCTGTGGCGGGGAAGTGCAAACGTACACGTTTTCGGCCGAAAACGCGTTTTCCGGCGAAAACGCACACCACGGCTCTTTCTGAGAAAAAGCAAGCACGGAGGACGAGAACCGCTTTTGCCCTGCGTAGCGTTCCGGGCAGCGGGTAGAACCAGGCAGAGAATTCCCGGCTAGCAGCTTCCCTGTGGCGGGGAAGTGCAAACGTACACGTTTTCGGCCGAAAACGCGTTTGCCGGCGAAAACGCACACCACGGCTCTTTCTGAGAAAAAGCAAGCACGGAGGACGAGAACCGCTTTTGCCCTGCGTAGCGTTCCGGGCAGCGGGTAGAACCAGGCAGAGAATTCCCGGCTAGCAGCTTCCCTGTGGCGGGGAAGTGCAAACGTACACGTTTTCGGCCGAAAACGCGTTTTCCGGCGAAAACGCACACCACGGCTCTTTCTGAGAAAAAGCAAGCACGGAGGACGAGAACCGCTTTTGCCCTGCGTAGCGTTCCGGGCAGCGGGTAGAACCAGGCAGAGAATTCCCGGCTAGCAGCTTCCCTGTGGCGGGGAAGTGCAAACGTACACGTTTTCGGCCGAAAACGCGTTTTCCGGCGAAAACGCACACCACGGCTCTTTCTGAGAAAAAGCAAGCACGGAGGACGAGAACCGCTTTTGCCCTGCGTAGCGTTCCGGGCAGCGGGTAGAACCAGGCAGAGAATTCCCGGCTAGCAGCTTCCCTGTGGCGGGGAAGTGCAAACGTACACGTTTTCGGCCGAAAACGCGTTTTCCGGCGAAAACGCACACCACGGCTCTTTCTGAGAAAAAGCAAGCACGGAGGACGAGAACCGCTTTTGCCCTGCGTAGCGTTCCGGGCAGCGGGTAGAACCAGGCAGAGAATTCCCGGCTAGCAGCTTCCCTGTGGCGGGGAAGTGCAAACGTACACGTTTTCGGCCGAAAACGCGTTTTCCGGCGAAAACGCACACCACGGCTCTTTCTGAGAAAAAGCAAGCACGGAGGACGAGAACCGCTTTTGCCCTGCGTAGCGTTCCGGGCAGCGGGTAGAACCAGGCAGAGAATTCCCGGCTAGCAGCTTCCCTGTGGCGGGGAAGTGCAAACGTACACGTTTTCGGCCGAAAACGCGTTTTCCGGCGAAAACGCACACCACGGCTCTTTCTGAGAAAAAGCAAGCACGGAGGACGAGAACCGCTTTTGCCCTGCGTAGCGTTCCGGGCAGCGGGTAGAACCAGGCAGAGAATTCCCGGCTAGCAGCTTCCCTGTGGCGGGGAAGTGCAAACGTACACGTTTTCGGCCGAAAACGCGTTTTCCGGCGAAAACGCACACCACGGCTCTTTCTGAGAAAAAGCAAGCACGGAGGACGAGAACCGCTTTTGCCCTGCGTAGCGTTCCGGGCAGCGGGTAGAACCAGGCAGAGAATTCCCGGCTAGCAGCTTCCCTGTGGCGGGGAAGTGCAAACGTACACGTTTTCGGCCGAAAACGCGTTTTCCGGCGAAAACGCACACCACGTCTCTTTCTGAGAAAAAGCAAGCACGGAGGACGAGAACCGCTTTTGCCCTGCGTAGCGTTCCGGGCAGCGGGTAGAACCAGGCAGAGAATTCCCGGCTAGCAGCTTCCCTGTGGCGGGGAAGTGCAAACGTACACGTTTTCGGCCGAAAACGCGTTTGCCGGCGAAAACGCACACCACGGCTCTTTCTGAGAAAAAGCAAGCACGGAGGACGAGAACCGCTTTTGCCCTGCGTAGCGTTCCGGGCAGCGGGTAGAACCAGGCAGAGAATTCCCGGCTAGCAGCTTCCCTGTGGCGGGGAAGTGCAAACGTACACGTTTTCGGCCGAAAACGCGTTTTCCGGCGAAAACGCACACCACGGCTCTTTCTGAGAAAAAGCAAGCACGGAGGACGAGAACCGCTTTTGCCCTGCGTAGCGTTCCGGGCAGCGGGTAGAACCAGGCAGAGAATTCCCGGCTAGCAGCTTCCCTGTGGCGGGGAAGTGCAAACGTAGACGTTTTCGGACGAAAACGCGTTTGCCGGCGAAAACGCACACCACGGCTCTTTCTGAGAAAAAGCAAGCACGGAGGACGAGAACCGCTTTTGCCCTGCGTAGCGTTCCGGGCAGCGGGTAGAACCAGGCAGAGAATTCCCTGCTAGCAGCTTCCCTGTGGCGGGGAAGTGCAAACGTACACGTTTTCGGCCGAAAACGCGTTTGCCGGCGAAAACGCGCACCACGGCTCTTTCTGAGAAAAAGCAAGCACGGAGGACGAGAACCGCTTTTGCCCTGCGTAGCGTTCCGGGCAGCGGGTAGAACCAGGCAGAGAATTCCCGGCTAGCAGCTTCCCTGTGGCGGGGAAGTGCAAGCGTACACGTTTTCGGCCGAAAACGCGTTTGCCGGCGAAAACGCACACCACGGCTCTTTCTGAGAAAAAGCAAGCACGGAGGACGAGAACCGCTTTTGCCCTGCGTAGCGTTCCGGGCAGCGGGTAGAACCAGGCAGAGAATTCCCGGCTAGCAGCTTCCCTGTGGCGGGGAAGTGCAAACGTACACGTTTTCGGCCGAAAACGCGTTTGCCGGCGAAAACGCACACCACGGCTCTTTCTGAGAAAAAGCAAGCACGGAGGACGAGAACCGCTTTTGCCCTGCGTAGCGTTCCGGGCAGCGGGTAGAACCAGGCAGAGAATTCCCGGCTAGCAGCTTCCCTGTGGCGGGGAAGTGCAAACGTACACGTTTTCGGCCGAAAACGCGTTTTCCGGCGAAAACGCACACCACGGCTCTTTCTGAGAAAAAGCAAGCACGGAGGACGAGAACCGCTTTTGCCCTGCGTAGCGTTCCGGGCAGCGGGTAGAACCAGGCAGAGAATTCCCGGCTAGCAGCTTCCCTGTGGCGGGGAAGTGCAAACGTACACGTTTTCGGCCGAAAACGCGTTTTCCGGCGAAAACGCACACCACGGCTCTTTCTGAGTAAAAGCAAGCACGGAGGACGAGAACCGCTTTTGCCCTGCGTAGCGTTCCAGGCAGCGGGTAGAACCAGGCAGAGAATTCCCGGCTAGCAGCTTCCCTGTGGCGGGGAAGTGCAAACGTACACGTTTTCGGCCGAAAACGCGTTTTCCGGCGAAAACGCACACCACGGCTCTTTCTGAGAAAAAGCAAGCACGGAGGACGAGAACCGCTTTTTGCCCTGCGTAGCGTTCCGGGCAGCGGGTAGAACCAGGCAGAGAATTCCCGGCTAGCAGCTTCCCTGTGGCGGGGAAGTGCAAACGTACACGTTTTCGGCCGAAAACGCGTTTTCCGGCGAAAACGCACACCACGGCTCTTTCTGAGAAAAAGCAAGCACGGAGGACGAGAACCGCTTTTGCCCTGCGTAGCGTTCCGGGCAGCGGGTAGAACCAGGCAGAGAATTCCCGGCTAGCAGCTTCCCTGTGGCGGGGAAGTGCAAACGTACACGTTTTCGGCCGAAAACTCGTTTGCCGGCGAAAACGCACACCACGGCTCTTTCTGAGAAAAAGCAAGCACGGAGGACGAGAACCGCTTTTGCCCTGCGTAGCGTTCCGGGCAGCGGGTAGAACCAGGCAGAGAATTCCCGGCTAGCAGCTTCCCTGTGGCGGGGAAGTGCAAACGTACACGTTTTCGGCCGAAAACGCGTTTGCCGGCGAAAACGCACACCACGGCTCTTTCTGAGAAAAAGCAAGCACGGAGGACGAGAACCGCTTTTGCCCTGCGTAGCGTTCCGGGCAGCGGGTAGAACCAGGCAGAGAATTCCCGGCTAGCAGCTTCCCTGTGGCGGGGAAGTGCAAACGTACACGTTTTCGGCCGAAAATGCGTTTTCCGGCGAAAACGCACACCACGGCTCTTTCTGAGAAAAAGCAAGCACGGAGGACGAGAACCGCTTTTGCCCTGCGTAGCGTTCCGGGCAGCGGGTAGAACCAGGCAGAGAATTCCCGGCTAGCAGCTTCCCTGTGGCGGGGAAGTGCAAACGTACACGTTTTCGGCCGAAAACGCGTTTTCCGGCGAAAACGCACACCACGGCTCTTTCTGAGAAAAAGCAAGCACGGAGGACGAGAACCGCTTTTGCCCTGCGTAGCGTTCCGGGCAGCGGGTAGAACCAGGCAGAGAATTCCCGGCTAGCAGCTTCCCTGTGGCGGGGAAGTGCAAACGTACACGTTTTCGGCCGAAAACGCGTTTGCCGGCGAAAACGCACACCACGGCTCTTTCTGAGAAAAAGCAAGCACGGAGGACGAGAACCGCTTTTGCCCTGCGTAGCGTTCCGGGCAGCGGGTAGAACCAGGCAGAGAATTCCCGGCTAGCAGCTTCCCTGTGGCGGGGAAGTGCAAACGTACACGTTTTCGGCCGAAAACGCGTTTTCCGGCGAAAACGCACACCACGGCTCTTTCTGAGAAAAAGCAAGCACGGAGGACGAGAACCGCTTTTGCCCTGCGTAGCGTTCCGGGCAGCGGGTAGAACCAGGCAGAGAATTCCCGGCTAGCAGCTTCCCTGTGGCGGGGAAGTGCAAACGTAGACGTTTTCGGACGAAAACGCGTTTGCCGGCGAAAACGCACACCACGGCTCTTTCTGAGAAAAAGCAAGCACGGAGGACGAGAACCGCTTTTGCCCTGCGTAGCGTTCCGGGCAGCGGGTAGAACCAGGCAGAGAATTCCCGGCTAGCAGCTTCCCTGTGGCGGGGAAGTGCAAACGTACACGTTTTCGGCCGAAAACGCGTTTGCCGGCGAAAACGCACACCACGGCTCTTTCTGAGAAAAAGCAAGCACGGAGGACGAGAACCGCTTTTGCCCTGCGTAGCGTTCCGGGCAGCGGGTAGAACCAGGCAGAGAATTCCCGGCTAGCAGCTTCCCTGTGGCGGGGAAGTGCAAGCGTACACGTTTTCGGCCGAAAACGCGTTTGCCGGCGAAAACGCACACCACGGCTCTTTCTGAGAAAAAGCAAGCACGGAGGACGAGAACCGCTTTTGCCCTGCGTAGCGTTCCGGGCAGCGGGTAGAACCAGGCAGAGAATTCCCGGCTAGCAGCTTCCCTGTGGCGGGGAAGTGCAAACGTACACGTTTTCGGCCGAAAACGCGTTTTCCGGCGAAAACGCACACCACGGCTCTTTCTGAGAAAAAGCAAGCACGGAGGACGAGAACCGCTTTTGCCCTGCGTAGCGTTCCGGGCAGCGGGTAGAACCAGGCAGAGAATTCCCGGCTAGCAGCTTCCCTGTGGCGGGGAAGTGCAAACGTACACGTTTTCGGCCGAAAACGCGTTTTCCGGCGAAAACGCACACCACGGCTCTTTCTGAGTAAAAGCAAGCACGGAGGACGAGAACCGCTTTTGCCCTGCGTAGCGTTCCGGGCAGCGGGTAGAACCAGGCAGAGAATTCCCGGCTAGCAGCTTCCCTGTGGCGGGGAAGTGCAAACGTACACGTTTTCGGCCGAAAACGCGTTTTCCGGCGAAAACGCACACCACGGCTCTTTCTGAGAAAAAGCAAGCACGGAGGACGAGAACCGCTTTTGCCCTGCGTAGCGTTCCGGGCAGCGGGTAGAACCAGGCAGAGAATTCCCGGCTAGCAGCTTCCCTGTGGCGGTGAAGTGCAAACGTACACGTTTTCGGCCGAAAACGCGTTTTCCGGCGAAAACGCACACCACGGCTCTTTCTGAGAAAAAGCAAGCACGGAGGACGAGAACCGCTTTTGCCCTGCGTAGCGTTCCGGGCAGCGGGTAGAACCAGGCAGAGAATTCCCGGCTAGCAGCTTCCCTGTGGCGGGGAAGTGCAAACGTACACGTTTTCGGCCGAAAACGCGTTTTCCGGCGAAAACGCACACCACGGCTCTTTCTGAGAAAAAGCAAGCACGGAGGACGAGAACCGCTTTTGCCCTGCGTAGCGTTCCGGGCAGCGGGTAGAACCAGGCAGAGAATTCCCGGCTAGCAGCTTCCCTGTGGCGGGGAAGTGCAAACGTACACGTTTTCGGCCGAAAACGCGTTTGCCGGCGAAAACGCACACCACGGCTCTTTCTGAGAAAAAGCAAGCACGGAGGACGAGAACCGCTTTTGCCCTGCGTAGCGTTCCGGGCAGCGGGTAGAACCAGGCAGAGAATTCCCAGCTAGCAGCTTCCCTGTGGCGGGGAAGTGCAAACGTACACGTTTTCGGCCGAAAACGCGTTTTCCGGCGAAAACGCACACCACGGCTCTTTCTGAGAAAAAGCAAGCACGGAGGACGAGAACCGCTTTTGCCCTGCGTAGCGTTCCGGGCAGCGGGTAGAACCAGGCAGAGAATTCCCGGCTAGCAGCTTCCCTGTGGCGGGGAAGTGCAAACGTACACGTTTTCGGCCGAAAACGCGTTTTCCGGCGAAAACGCACACCACGGCTCTTTCTGAGAGAAAGCAAGCACGGAGGACGAGAACCGCTTTTGCCCTGCGTAGCGTTCCGGGCAGCGGGTAGAATCAGGCAGAGAATTCCCGGCTAGCAGCTTCCCTGTGGCGGGGAAGTGCAAACGTACACGTTTTCGGCCGAAAACGCGTTTTCCGGCGAAAACGCACACCACGGCTCTTTCTGAGAAAAAGCAAGCACGGAGGACGAGAACCGCTTTTGCCCTGCGTAGCGTTCCGGGCAGCGGGTAGAACCAGGCAGAGAATTCCCGGCTAGCAGCTTCCCTGTGGCGGGGAAGTGCAAACGTACACGTTTTCGGCCGAAAACGCGTTTGCCGGCGAAAACGCACACCACGGCTCTTTCTGAGAAAAAGCAAGCACGGAGGACGAGAACCGCTTTTGCCCTGCGTAGCGTTCCGGGCAGCGGGTAGAACCAGGCAGAGAATTCCCGGCTAGCAGCTTCCCTGTGGCGGGGAAGTGCAAACGTACACGTTTTCGGCCGAAAACGCGTTTGCCGGCGAAAACGCACACCACGGCTCTTTCTGAGAAAAAGCAAGCACGGAGGACGAGAACCGCTTTTGCCCTGCGTAGCGTTCCGGGCAGCGGGTAGAACCAGGCAGAGAATTCCCGGCTAGCAGCTTCCCTGTGGCGGGGAAGTGCAAACGTACACGTTTTCGGCCGAAAACGCGTTTTCCGGCGAAAACGCACACCACGGCTCTTTCTGAGAAAAAGCAAGCACGGAGGACGAGAACCGCTTTTGCCCTGCGTAGCGTTCCGGGCAGCGGGTAGAACCAGGCAGAGAATTCCCGGCTAGCAGCTTCCCTGTGGCGGGGAAGTGCAAACGTACACGTTTTCGGCCGAAAACGCGTTTTCCGGCGAAAACGCACACCACGGCTCTTTCTGAGTAAAAGCAAGCACGGAGGACGAGAACCGCTTTTGCCCTGCGTAGCGTTCCGGGCAGCGGGTAGAACCAGGCAGAGAATTCCCGGCTAGCAGCTTCCCTGTGGCGGGGAAGTGCAAACGGACACGTTTTCGGCCGAAAACGCGTTTGCCGGCGAAAACGCACACCACGGCTCTTTCTGAGAAAAAGCAAGCACGGAGGACGAGAACCGCTTTTGCCCTGCGTAGCGTTCCGGGCAGCGGGTAGAACCAGGCAGAGAATTCCCGGCTAGCAGCTTCCCTGTGGCGGGGAAGTGCAAACGTACACGTTTTCGGCCGAAAACGCGTTTGCCGGCGAAAACGCACACCACGGCTCTTTCTGAGAAAAAGCAAGCACGGAGGACGAGAACCGCTTTTGCCCTGCGTAGCGTTCCGGGCAGCGGGTAGAACCAGGCAGAGAATTCCCGGCTAGCAGCTTCCCTGTGGCGGGGAAGTGCAAACGTACACGTTTTCGGCCGAAAACGCGTTTGCCGGCGAAAACGCACACCACGGCTCTTTCTGAGAAAAAGCAAGCACGGAGGACGAGAACCGCTTTTGCCCTGCGTAGCGTTCCGGGCAGCGGGTAGAACCAGGCAGAGAATTCCCGGCTAGCAGCTTCCCTGTGGCGGGGAAGTGCAAATGTACACGTTTTCGGCCGAAAACGCGTTTTGCGGCGAAAACGCACACCACGGCTCTTTCTGAGAAAAAGCAAGCACGGAGGACGAGAACCGCTTTTGCCCTGCGTAGCGTTCCGGGCAGCGGGTAGAACCAGGCAGAGAATTCCCGGCTAGCAGCTTCCCTGTGGCGGGGAAGTGCAAACGTACACGTTTTCGGCCGAAAACGCGTTTGCCGGCGAAAACGCACACCACGGCTCTTTCTGAGAAAAAGCAAGCACGGAGGACGAGAACCGCTTTTGCCCTGCGTAGCGTTCCGGGCAGCGGGTAGAACCAGGCAGAGAATTCCCGGCTAGCAGCTTCCCTGTGGCGGGGAAGTGCAAACGTACACGTTTTCGGCCGAAAACGCGTTTTCCGGCGAAAACGCACACCACGGCTCTTTCTGAGAAAAAGCAAGCACGGAGGACGAGAACCGCTTTTGCCCTGCGTAGCGTTCCGGGCAGCGGGTAGAACCAGGCAGAGAATTCCCGGCTAGCAGCTTCCCTGTGGCGGGGAAGTGCAAACGTACACGTTTTCGGCCGAAAACGCGTTTTCCGGCGAAAACGCACACCACGGCTCTTTCTGAGAAAAAGCAAGCACGGAGGACGAGAACCGCTTTTGCCCTGCGTAGCGTTCCGGGCAGCGGGTAGAACCAGGCAGAGAATTCCCGGCTAGCAGCTTCCCTGTGGCGGGGAAGTGCAAACGTACACGTTTTCGGCCGAAAACGCGTTTGCCGGCGAAAACGCACACCACGGCTCTTTCTGAGAAAAAGCAAGCACGGAGGACGAGAACCGCTTTTGCCCTGCGTAGCGTTCCGGGCAGCGGGTAGAACCAGGCAGAGAATTCCCGGCTAGCAGCTTCCCTGTGGCGGGGAAGTGCAAACGTACACGTTTTCGGCCGAAAACGCGTTTGCCGGCGAAAACGCACACCACGGCTCTTTCTGAGAAAAAGCAAGCACGGAGGACGAGAACCGCTTTTGCCCTGCGTAGCGTTCCGGGCAGCGGGTAGAACCAGGCAGAGAATTCCCGGCTAGCAGCTTCCCTGTGGCGGGGAAGTGCAAACGTACACGTTTTCGGCCGAAAACGCGTTTGCCGGCGAAAACGCACACCACGGCTCTTTCTGAGAAAAAGCAAGCACGGAGGACGAGAACCGCTTTTGCCCTGCGTAGCGTTCCGGGCAGCGGGTAGAACCAGGCAGAGAATTCCCGGCTAGCAGCTTCCCTGTGGCGGGGAAGTGCAAACGTACACGTTTTCGGCCGAAAACGCGTTTGCCGGCGAAAACGCACACCACGGCTCTTTCTGAGAAAAAGCAAGCACGGAGGACGAGAACCGCTTTTGCCCTGCGTAGCGTTCCGGGCAGCGGGTAGAACCAGGCAGAGAATTCCCGGCTAGCAGCTTCCCTGTGGCGGGGAAGTGCAAACGTACACGTTTTCGGCCGAAAACGCGTTTTCCGGCGAAAACGCACACCACGGCTCTTTCTGAGAGAAAGCAAGCACGGAGGACGAGAACCGCTTTTGCCCTGCGTAGCGTTCCGGGCAGCGGGTAGAACCAGGCAGAGAATTCCCGGCTAGCAGCTTCCCTGTGGCGGGGAAGTGCAAACGTACACGTTTTCGGCCGAAAACGCGTTTTCCGGCGAAACGCACACCACGGCTCTTTCTGAGAAAAAAGCAAGCACGGAGGACGAGAACCGCTTTTGCCCTGCGTAGCGTTCCGGGCAGCGGTAGAACCAGGCAGAGAATTCCCGGCTAGCAGCTTCCCTGTGGCGGGGAAGTGCAAACGTACACGTTTTCGGCCGAAAACGCGTTTGCCGGCGAAAACGCACACCACGGCTCTTTCTGAGAAAAAGCAAGCACGGAGGACGAGAACCGCTTTTTGCCCTGCGTAGCGTTCCGGGCAGCGGGTAGAACCAGGCAGAGAATTCCCGGCTAGCAGCTTCCCTGTGGCGGGGAAGTGCAAACGTACACGTTTTCGGCCGAAAACGCGTTTGCCGGCGAAAACGCACACCACGGCTCTTTCTGAGAAAAAGCAAGCACGGAGGACGAGAACCGCTTTTGCCCTGCGTAGCGTTCCGGGCAGCGGGTAGAACCAGGCAGAGAATTCCCGGCTAGCAGCTTCCCTGTGGCGGGGAAGTGCAAACGTACACGTTTCGGCCGAAAACGCGTTTGCCGGCGAAAACGCACACCACGGCTCTTTCTGAGAAAAAGCAAGCACGGAGGACGAGAACCGCTTTTGCCCTGCGTAGCGTTCCGGGCAGCGGGTAGAACCAGGCAGAGAATTCCCGGCTAGCAGCTTCCCTGTGGCGGGGAAGTGCAAACGTACACGTTTTCGGCCGAAAACGCGTTTGCCGGCGAAAACGCACACCACGGCTCTTTCTGAGAAAAAGCAAGCACGGAGGACGAGAACCGCTTTTGCCCTGCGTAGCGTTCCGGGCAGCGGGTAGAACCAGGCAGAGAATTCCCGGCTAGCAGCTTCCCTGTGGCGGGGAAGTGCAAACGTACACGTTTTCGGCCGAAAACGCGTTTTCCGGCGAAAACGCACACCACGGCTCTTTCTGAGAAAAAGCAAGCACGGAGGACGAGAACCGCTTTTGCCTGCGTAGCGTTCCGGGCAGCGGGTAGAACCAGGCAGAGAATTCCCGGCTAGCAGCTTCCCTGTGGCGGGGAAGTGCAAACGTACACGTTTTCGGCCGAAAACGCGTTTTCCGGCGAAAACGCACACCACGGCTCTTTCTGAGAAAAAGCAAGCACGGAGGACGAGAACCGCTTTTGCCCTGCGTAGCGTTCCGGGCAGCGGGTAGAACCAGGCAGAGAATTCCCGGCTAGCAGCTTCCCTGTGGCGGGGAAGTGCAAACGTACACGTTTTCGGCCGAAAACGCGTTTTCCGGCGAAAACGCACACCACGGCTCTTTCTGAGAAAAAGCAAGCACGGAGGACGAGAACCGCTTTTGCCCTGCGTAGCGTTCCGGGCAGCGGGTAGAACCAGGCAGAGAATTCCCGGCTAGCAGCTTCCCTGTGGCGGGGAAGTGCAAACGTACACGTTTTCGGCCGAAAACGCGTTTTCCGGCGAAAACGCACACCACGGCTCTTTCTGAGTAAAAGCAAGCACGGAGGACGAGAACCGCTTTTGCCCTGCGTAGCGTTCCGGGCAGCGGGTAGAACCAGGCAGAGAATTCCCGGCTAGCAGCTTCCCTGTGGCGGGGAAGTGCAAACGTACACGTTTTCGGCCGAAAACGCGTTTTCCGGCGAAAACGCACACCACGGCTCTTTCTGAGAAAAAGCAAGCACGGAGGACGAGAACCGCTTTTGCCCTGCGTAGCGTTCCGGGCAGCGGGTAGAACCAGGCAGAGAATTCCCGGCTAGCAGCTTCCCTGTGGCGGGGAAGTGCAAACGTACACGTTTTCGGCCGAAAACGCGTTTTCCGGCGAAAACGCACACCACGGCTCTTTCTGAGAAAAAGCAAGCACGGAGGACGAGAACCGCTTTTGCCCTGCGTAGCGTTCCGGGCAGCGGGTAGAACCAGGCAGAGAATTCCCGGCTAGCAGCTTCCCTGTGGCGGGGAAGTGCAAACGTACACGTTTTCGGCCGAAAACGCGTTTTCCGGCGAAAACGCACACCACGGCTCTTTCTGAGAAAAAGCAAGCACGGAGGACAAGAACCGCTTTTGCCCTGCGTAGCGTTCCGGGCAGCGGGTAGAAGCAGGCAGAGAATTCCCGGCTAGCAGCTTCCCTGTGGCGGGGAAGTGCAAACGTACACGTTTTCTGCCGAAAACGCGTTTTCCGGCGAAAACGCACACCACGGCTCTTTCTGAGAAAAAGCAAGCACGGAGGACGAGAACCGCTTTTGCCCTGCGTAGCGTTCCGGGCAGCGGGTAGAACCAGGCAGAGAATTCCCGGCTAGCAGCTTCCCTGTGGCGGGGAAGTGCAAACGTACACGTTTTCGGCCGAAAACGCGTTTTCCGGCGAAAACGCACACCACGGCTCTTTCTGAGAAAAAGCAAGCACGGAGGACGAGAACCGCTTTTGCCCTGCGTAGCGTTCCGGGCAGCGGGTAGAACCAGGCAGAGAATTCCCGGCTAGCAGCTTCCCTGTGGCGGGGAAGTGCAAACGTACACGTTTTCGGCCGAAAACGCGTTTGCCGGCGAAAACGCACACCACGGCTCTTTCTGAGAAAAAGCAAGCACGGAGGACGAGAACCGCTTTTGCCCTGCGTAGCGTTCCGGGCAGCGGGTAGAACCAGGCAGAGAATTCCCGGCTAGCAGCTTCCCTGTGGCGGGGAAGTGCAAGCGTACACGTTTTCGGCCGAAAACGCGTTTTCCGGCGAAAACGCACACCACGGCTCTTTCTGAGAAAAAGCAAGCACGGAGGACGAGAACCGCTTTTGCCCTGCGTAGCGTTCCGGGCAGCGGGTAGAACCAGGCAGAGAATTCCCGGCTAGCAGCTTCCCTGTGGCGGGGAAGTGCAAACGTACACGTTTTCGGCCGAAAACGCGTTTGCCGGCGAAAACGCACACCACGGCTCTTTCTGAGAAAAAGCAAGCACGGAGGACGAGAACCGCTTTTGCCCTGCGTAGCGTTCCGGGCAGCGGGTAGAAGCAGGCAGAGAATTCCCGGCTAGCAGCTTCCCTGTGGCGGGGAAGTGCAAACGTACACGTTTTCGGCCGAAAACGCGTTTTCCGGCGAAAACGCACACCACGGCTCTTTCTGAGTAAAAGCAAGCACGGAGGACGAGAACCGCTTTTGCCCTGCGTAGCGTTCCGGGCAGCGGGTAGAACCAGGCAGAGAATTCCCGGCTAGCAGCTTCCCTGTGGCGGGGAAGTGCAAACGTACACGTTTTCGGCCGAAAACGCGTTTGCCGGCGAAAACGCACACCACGGCTCTTTCTGAGAAAAAGCAAGCACGGAGGACGAGAACCGCTTTTGCCCTGCGTAGCGTTCCGGGCAGCGGGTAGAACCAGGCAGAGAATTCCGGCTAGCAGCTTCCCTGTGGCGGGGAAGTGCAAACGTACACGTTTTCGGCCGAAAACGCGTTTGCCGGCGAAAACGCACACCACGGCTCTTTCTGAGAAAAAGCAAGCACGGAGGACGAGAACCGCTTTTGCCCTGCGTAGCGTTCCGGGCAGCGGGTAGAACCAGGCAGAGAATTCCCGGCTAGCAGCTTCCCTGTGGCGGGGAAGTGCAAACGTACACGTTTTCGGCCGAAAACGCGTTTTCCGGCGAAAACGCACACCACGGCTCTTTCTGAGAAAAAGCAAGCACGGAGGACGAGAACCGCTTTTGCCCTGCGTAGCGTTCCGGGCAGCGGGTAGAACCAGGCAGAGAATTCCCGGCTAGCAGCTTCCCTGTGGCGGTGAAGTGCAAACGTACACGTTTTCGGCCGAAAACGCGTTTTCCGGCGAAAACGCACACCACGGCTCTTTCTGAGAAAAAGCAAGCACGGAGGACGAGAACCGCTTTTGCCTGCGTAGCGTTCCGGGCAGCGGGTAGAACCAGGCAGAGAATTCCCGGCTAGCAGCTTCCCTGTGGCGGGGAAGTGCAAACGTACACGTTTTCGGCCGAAAACGCGTTTGCCGGCGAAAACGCACACCACGGCTCTTTCTGAGAAAAAGCAAGCACGGAGGACGAGAACCGCTTTTGCCCTGCGTAGCGTTCCGGGCAGCGGGTAGAACCAGGCAGAGAATTCCCGGCTAGCAGCTTCCCTGTGGCGGGGAAGTGCAAACGTACACGTTTCGGCCGAAAACGCGTTTGCCGGCGAAAACGCACACCACGGCTCTTTCTGAGAAAAAGCAAGCACGGAGGACGAGAACCGCTTTTGCCCTGCGTAGCGTTCCGGGCAGCGGGTAGAACCAGGCAGAGAATTCCCGGCTAGCAGCTTCCCTGTGGCGGGGAAGTGCAAACGTACACGTTTTCGGCCGAAAACGCGTTTGCCGGCGAAAACGCACACCACGGCTCTTTCTGAGAAAAAGCAAGCACGGAGGACGAGAACCGCTTTTGCCCTGCGTAGCGTTCCGGGCAGCGGGTAGAACCAGGCAGAGAATTCCCGGCTAGCAGCTTCCCTGTGGCGGGGAAGTGCAAACGTACACGTTTTCGGCCGAAAACGCGTTTGCCGGCGAAAACCGCACACCACGGCTCTTTCTGAGAAAAAGCAAGCACGGAGGACGAGAACCGCTTTTGCCCTGCGTAGCGTTCCGGGCAGCGGGTAGAACCAGGCAGAGAATTCCCGGCTAGCAGCTTCCCTGTGGCGGGGAAGTGCAAACGTACACGTTTTCGGCCGAAAACGCGTTTGCCGGCGAAAACGCACACCACGGCTCTTTCTGAGAGAAAGCAAGCACGGAGGACGAGAACCGCTTTTGCCCTGCGTAGCGTTCCGGGCAGCGGGTAGAACCAGGCAGAGAATTCCCGGCTAGCAGCTTCCCTGTGGCGGGGAAGTGCAAACGTACACGTTTTCGGCCGAAAACGCGTTTGCCGGCGAAACGCACACCACGGCTCTTTCTGAGGAAAAAGCAAGCACGGAGGACGAGAACCGCTTTTGCCCTGCGTAGCGTTCCGGGCAGCGGGTAGAACCAGGCAGAGAATTCCCGGCTAGCAGCTCCCTGTGGCGGGGAAGTGCAAACGTACACGTTTTCGGCCGAAAACGCGTTTGCCGGCGAAAACGCACACCACGGCTCTTTCTGAGAAAAGCAAGCACGGAGGACGAGAACCGCTTTTGCCCTGCGTAGCGTTCCGGGCAGCGGGTAGAACCAGGCAGAGAATTCCCGGCTAGCAGCTTCCCTGTGGCGGGGAAGTGCAAACGTACACGTTTTCGGCCGAAAACGCGTTTGCCGGCGAAAACGCACACCACGGCTCTTTCTGAGAAAAAGCAAGCACGGAGGACGAGAACCGCTTTTGCCCTGCGTAGCGTTCCGGGCAGCGGGTAGAACCAGGCAGAGAATTCCCGGCTAGCAGCTTCCCTGTGGCGGGGAAGTGCAAACGTACACGTTTTCGGCCGAAAACGCGTTTGCCGGCGAAAACGCACACCACGGCTCTTTCTGAGAAAAAGCAAGCACGGAGGACGAGAACCGCTTTTGCCCTGCGTAGCGTTCCGGGCAGCGGGTAGAACCAGGCAGAGAATTCCCGGCTAGCAGCTTCCCTGTGGCGGGGAAGTGCAAACGTACACGTTTTCGGCCGAAAACGCGTTTGCCGGCGAAAACGCACACCACGGCTCTTTCTGAGAAAAAGCAAGCACGGAGGACGAGAACCGCTTTTGCCCTGCGTAGCGTCCTGGGCAGCGGGTAGAACCAGGCAGAGAATTCCCGGCTATAGCAGCTTCCCTGTGGCGGGGAAGTGCAAACGTACACGTTTTCGGCCGAAAACGCGTTTGCCGGCGAAAACGCACACCACGGCTCTTTCTGAGAAAAAGCAAGCACGGAGGACGAGAACCGCTTTTGCCCTGCGTAGCGTTCCGGGCAGCGGGTAGAACCAGGCAGAGAATTCCCGGCTAGCAGCTTCCCTGTGGCGGGGAAGTGCAAACGTACACGTTTTCGGCCGAAAACGCGTTTTCCGGCGAAAACGCACACCACGGCTCTTTCTGAGAAAAAGCAAGCACGGAGGACGAGAACCGCTTTTGCCCTGCGTAGCGTTCCGGGCAGCGGGTAGAACCAGGCAGAGAATTCCCGGCTAGCAGCTTCCCTGTGGCGGGGAAGTGCAAACGTACACGTTTTCGGCCGAAAACGCGTTTTCCGGCGAAAACGCACACCACGGCTCTTTCTGAGAAAAAGCAAGCACGGAGGACGAGAACCGCTTTTGCCCTGCGTAGCGTTCCGGGCAGCGGGTAGAACCAGGCAGAGAATTCCCGGCTAGCAGCTTCCCTGTGGCGGGGAAGTGCAAACGTACACGTTTTCGGCCGAAAACGCGTTTTCCGGCGAAAACGCACACCACGGCTCTTTCTGAGAAAAAGCAAGCACGGAGGACGAGAACCGCTTTTGCCCTGCGTAGCGTTCCGGGCAGCGGGTAGAACCAGGCAGAGAATTCCCGGCTAGCAGCTTCCCTGTGGCGGGGAAGTGCAAACGTACACGTTTTCGGCCGAAAACGCGTTTTCCGGCGAAAACGCACACCACGGCTCTTTCTGAGAAAAAGCAAGCACGGAGGACGAGAACCGCTTTTGCCCTGCGTAGCGTTCCGGGCAGCGGGTAGAACCAGGCAGAGAATTCCCGGCTAGCAGCTTCCCTGTGGCGGGGAAGTGCAAACGTACACGTTTTCGGCCGAAAACGCGTTTGCCGGCGAAAACGCACACCACGGCTCTTTCTGAGAAAAAGCAAGCACGGAGGACGAGAACCGCTTTTGCCCTGCGTAGCGTTCCGGGCAGCGGGTAGAACCAGGCAGAGAATTCCCGGCTAGCAGCTTCCCTGTGGCGGGGAAGTGCAAACGTACACGTTTTCGGCCGAAAACGCGTTTGCCGGCGAAAACGCACACCACGGCTCTTTCTGAGAAAAAGCAAGCACGGAGGACGAGAACCGCTTTTGCCCTGCGTAGCGTTCCGGGCAGCGGGTAGAACCAGGCAGAGAATTCCCGGCTAGCAGCTTCCCTGTGGCGGGGAAGTGCAAACGTACACGTTTTCGGCCGAAAACGCGTTTGCCGGCGAAAACGCACACCACGGCTCTTTCTGAGAAAAAGCAAGCACGGAGGACGAGAACCGCTTTTGCCCTGCGTAGCGTTCCGGGCAGCGGGTAGAACCAGGCAGAGAATTCCCGGCTAGCAGCTTCCCTGTGGCGGGGAAGTGCAAACGTACACGTTTTCGGCCGAAAACGCGTTTGCCGGCGAAAACGCACACCACGGCTCTTTCTGAGAAAAAGCAAGCACGGAGGACGAGAACCGCTTTTGCCCTGCGTAGCGTTCCGGGCAGCGGGTAGAACCAGGCAGAGAATTCCCGGCTAGCAGCTTCCCTGTGGCGGGGAAGTGCAAACGTACACGTTTTCGGCCGAAAACGCGTTTGCCGGCGAAAACGCACACCACGGCTCTTTCTGAGAAAAAGCAAGCACGGAGGACGAGAACCGCTTTTGCTCTGCGTAGCGTTCCGGGCAGCGGGTAGAACCAGGCAGAGAATTCCCGGCTAGCAGCTTCCCTGTGGCGGGGAAGTGCAAACGTACACGTTTTCGGCCGAAAACGCGTTTGCCGGCGAAAACGCACACCACGGCTCTTTCTGAGAAAAAGCAAGCACGGAGGACGAGAACCGCTTTTGCCCTGCGTAGCGTTCCGGGCAGCGGGTAGAACCAGGCAGAGAATTCCCGGCTAGCACTCCCTGTGGCGGGGAAGTGCAAACGTACACGTTTTCGGCCGAAAACGCGTTTGCCGGCGAAAACGCACACCACGGCTCTTTCTGAGAAAAAGCAAGCACGGAGGACGAGAACCGCTTTTGCCCTGCGTAGCGTTCCGGGCAGCGGGTAGAACCAGGCAGAGAATTCCCGGCTAGCAGCTTCCCTGTGGCGGGGAAGTGCAAACGTACACGTTTTCGGCCGAAAACGCGTTTTCCGGCGAAAACGCACACCACGGCTCTTTCTGAGAAAAAGCAAGCACGGAGGACGAGAACCGCTTTTGCCCTGCGTAGCGTTCCGGGCAGCGGGTAGAACCAGGCAGAGAATTCCCGGCTAGCAGCTTCCTGTGGCGGGGAAGTGCAAACGTACACGTTTTCGGCCGAAAACGCGTTTGCCGGCGAAAACGCACACCACGGCTCTTTCTGAGAAAAAGCAAGCACGGAGGACGAGAACCGCTTTTGCCCTGCGTAGCGTTCCGGGCAGCGGGTAGAACCAGGCAGAGAATTCCCGGCTAGCAGCTTCCCTGTGGCGGGGAAGTGCAAACGTACACGTTTTCGGCCGAAAACGCGTTTCGGCGAAAACGCACACCACGGCTCTTTCTGAGAAAAAGCAAGCACGGAGGACGAGAACCGCTTTTGCCCTGCGTAGCGTTCCGGGCAGCGGGTAGAACCAGGCAGAGAATTCCCGGCTAGCAGCTTCCCTGTGGCGGGGAAGTGCAAACGTACACGTTTTCGGCCGAAAACGCGTTTTCCGGCGAAAACGCACACCACGGCTCTTTCTGAGAAAAAGCAAGCACGGAGGACGAGAACCGCTTTTGCCCTGCGTAGCGTTCCGGGCAGCGGGTAGAACCAGGCAGAGAATTCCCGGCTAGCAGCTTCCCTGTGGCGGGGAAGTGCAAACGTACACGTTTTCGGCCGAAAACGCGTTTGCCGGCGAAAACGCACACCACGGCTCTTTCTGAGAAAAAGCAAGCACGGAGGACGAGAACCGCTTTTGCCCTGCGTAGCGTTCCGGGCAGCGGGTAGAACCAGGCAGAGAATTCCCGGCTAGCAGCTTCCCTGTGGCGGGGAAGTGCAAACGTACACGTTTTCGGCCGAAAACGCGTTTTCCGGCGAAAACGCACACCACGGCTCTTTCTGAGAAAAGCAAGCACGGAGGACGAGAACCGCTTTTGCCCTGCGTAGCGTTCCCGGGCAGCGGGTAGAACCAGGCAGAGAATTCCCGGCTAGCAGCTTCCCTGTGGCGGGGAAGTGCAAACGTACACGTTTTCGGCCGAAAACGCGTTTGCCGGCGAAAACGCACACCACGGCTCTTTCTGAGAAAAAAGCAAGCACGGAGGACGAGAACCGCTTTTGCCCTGCGTAGCGCTTCCGGGCAGCGGGTAGAACAGGCAGAGAATTCCCGGCTAGCAGCTTCCTGTGGCGGGGAAGTGCAAACGTACACGTTTTCGGCCGAAAACGCGTTTTCCGGCGAAAACGCACACCACGGCTCTTTCTGAGAAAAAGCAAGCACGGAGGACGAGAACCGCTTTTGCCCTGCGTAGCGTTCC